>NC_056528.1:28599708-28610876 GCF_019175285.1 Sceloporus undulatus
GGGGGGGGGTTCTTTCTTTGTTGCAAATGCAGCCCATTCTTCCTTCCCTCTCTCTCTTCCTGGTCCTTTCTTTCCCCATTGGCCTCTCCTCCTTTTGATTTCTATTTCCTCCATCCTTCCTCTCCTTTCATTGCTGTAATTTATTTCTCTGGCCTACAGGCAATCTCTTTTCTTTCTTTCTTTCTTTCTTTCTTTCTTTCTTTCTTTTGCCACCCCCATTTTGTGTGTTTGTGTGTTTTTAAGGCTTTTGACAGCAACAGCTGGGCAAGATTCAACCCCCTGGGAAACAATTGCTATGTCTTTCTAGCTATAGATGCATGTGTGTGTGTGTGTGTGTGTATACATACATGTACATGTGTGTGTGTTTGCAACTATGTTCTGTTTTGGTGCCTGTCTGTATATAAACTAACCCTTTTTCCTTGAGCCCAATGCAATCTAGACTTAACATTTGTGTGTGTGTGTGTATTTGCTATTGAAATTTGATATACAGTATATGTGTGTGTGTATATATATGTGTGTGTGTGTGTATATATATATATATATGCAATTGTGTTATGTCTTGATTTCTCTCTGTATATTCTTTGAGGCCAGGGCAATTTAGACCCATATATGCAAATGCAGTTTGCAATATATATATGTGTGTGTGTGTTTGCAATTGTGTTGTGTCTTGATGTCTGTCTGTATATAAAAGAATCCCTCTTCCTTGCAATCCAGACCCAGCATATATATAAATAACGTGTATGTGTGTGTGTCTCTCTCTCTCTGTGTATTGCCATTATCTTATATCTTGATGCCTGTCTAAACTAATCCCTCTTCTTTGAGGCCAATGCAATTTAGACCCTATATATATATATATGCAATTCCAATTCCAATTTGCAATATATGTGTGTGCGCGCATATATTTGCAATTGCATTATGTCTTGATGTCTGGTCTCTCTCTATATGAATCCCTCTTTCTTGAGGCCAATGCAATATATACTATATACAGTATATATTTGCAAGTGCAATTTGCAGTGTATATGTGTGTGTGCATGTATTTGCAATTGCATTGTGTCTTGATGTCTGGTCTGTATATAATCTAATCCCTCTTTCTTGAGACCGATGCAATCTGGACCCAACAGGGTTCAAAGGCGATTGCTTTAGCCATGGCCAGGAGGGGGTTAATTGATCCTGGATTGGAGATCAGTTTGGCATGGAGAGTTGCTGCCCCCTGGCAAGCTTGGCTCTTGCATTACACTGAAGCCTGGCATAATGGCATTTCTCTCTGCTTCATTTTCTCTCTGTCTTTGCTACTCTGCCGAAGGGGGTGTTGCATATGTGTGTATGTGTGTGTGTATATGGACATGGCAAGTGATCAGGACATGTGCAGGGACAGATTTCCAGAGATCCAGGGCCAGGTATGTGGGGGTCACTATGCGTTTTGCGTTGCATTTTAAAACATTAAAAATAACATTGCAGCAGCACTTCTTCCGTAAGGGAGGCGCATACGCAGGTGCTTCATTGGCTTTGTGCATTTAGAGAAACGGAATGTGATCTCAAGTAATAGAATATAGAACGTATAGGACAACAACGACGTTCATTTATAACGTCCTTTCCACCAAAGGATTCATAAACGAGATAATAAATAAGTGAACAGAGATAGTACAATTTTAATTGTACAAGTTTAATTGTCGTGTTTTATATACGTTGTTAGCCGCCTTGGGTCCCACTTTGGGAGAAAGACAGGATAAAAATAAATGAATAAATAATATATAATATATAATAATAATAATATTATCAATAAATCAATAGAGTTAATTAAAGCAGAATGGGTAACAGCCTTAATAAAATAAGAGAATTAATATAATAATAGGGTTAGTAATAACATCAGTACATTAATAGTCTTTATTAGTTTATTTACACCTTTCTCACAGAATGAGATGCTTGTAACATCACTGATAAATCATAATAATATGATTTAATCAATCGATTTATAGCCTTAATACTACGATTAATTAATAAGTTAATAGAAATAATTAATATCTATAATATCATTAATATTCTATAATAGCATTCTATAATATCTTGCATGGCAGGAGGTTGGATTGAATGGCCCTTGCGGTCTCTTCCAGCTCTACGATTCTATGACTATTCTATGACTATTCAGAATGGTTATGGAATAATTATATACTATCATTAATAAAGGAACAGAATTAATATCATCATCAATAAATTCACCTCCCAGCCCTTTCCAATTTGTCGGTTCCCCTTAATTGTGACTCCTGGGGTCACATAGATTGCCCAAAGCAGTGTCGCATTTTATATTAAACATGGGGCAGGGGTTTAGACCATCTTTTAAAAGGGGATTGTTGGTCACAGAAGCCAGAAACCTTTGTTGCATGGAGCTGGGCTTTGCTTTGCAAGCCTGGGAAGCTGATGTGTGGAGCTGAGCAGTGCTTTGTAGGCCAGGAAGCTGTTCCATTGAACTGAAGTGTGTGTTTTTAAGTTGAGAAAGTTGCAGCATGGAAGTGCTGGTGCAATGTTATTCTTGCAAACAAGCTTGTAGAATGTGGGCTAGACAAGGCAACTGTTGCATGGATTTGTAATTGGTTGACTGGCCGAACCCAAAGGATGCTCAGCAATGGCTCTTTTTCATCCTGGAGAGACCAGTGGGGTCCCACAGGGCTCTGTCCTGGGGCCAGTGCTATTCAACATCTTTATCAATGACTTGGATGAAAGAATTTGGAGCATACTTAGCAAATTTGCAGATGACACCAAATTAGGAGGAGTAGCTAATACTACAGAGGACAGGATCAAGATTCAAAATGAACTGAATAGACTATAAAGCTGGGCCAAAGCTAACAAAATGAAATTCAACACGGAGAAATGTAAGGTATTGCACTTAGGGCGGAAAAATAAAATGCACAGATATAGGATGGGTGACACCTGGCTGAATGAAACTACGTGTGAAAGGGATCTAGGAGTCCAAGTAGACTACAAGTTGAACATGAGTCAACAGTGCGACACAGCAGCTAAAAAGGCCAATGCGATTTTAGGCTGCATCAATAGAAGTATAGTGTCTAGATCAAGGGAAGTAATAGTGCCACTCTATTCTGCTTTGGTCAGGACCCACCCGGAATATTGTGTCCAGTTCTGGGCCCCACAATTCAAAAAGGACATTGAGAAACTGGAGAGTGTCCAAAGAAGGGCGACTAAAATGGTGAAGGGTCTGGAAACCATGCCCTATGAGGAACGACTTAGGGAACTGGGGATGTTTAGCCTGGAGAAGAGAAGGCTAAGAGGTGATATGATAGCCCTGTTTAAATATTTGAAGGGATGTCATATTGAGGAGGGAGCAAGCTTGTTTTCTGCTGCTCCAGAGAACAGGACCAGGAGCAATGGATGCAAGCTACAGAAAAAGAGATTCCAGCTCAACATTAGGAGGACCTTCCTGAGAGTAAGGGCTGTTCGACAGTGGAACAAACTCCTTCCTTGGAGATTATGGTGGTCTCCTTCCTTGGAGGTCTTTAAACAGAGGCTGGATGGCCATCTGTCAATGGGAGTGCTTTGATTGAGAGTTACTGCATGGCAGAATGGGGTTGGACTGGATGGCCCTTGCGGTCTTTTCGAACTCTATGATTCTGTGATTCTATACGCTATTCTTTGCGGACCGGGGAAGCTACTGGGTGAAAGAGAGCTATGTTTTGTAGGAGGGGAAATTGCCATATGAAACTGATCTATGCTTTGCAGGCCAGGAAGCTGTTCCATTGAACTGAAGCATGTTTTTCAGTAGAGAAAGTTGTAGCATGGAACTACGCTATTCTTTACAGGACAGGGAAGGTGCCGGATAAAAGAGAGCTATGTTTTGTAGGTAGGGAAATTGCCATATGAGACTGATCTATGCTTTGCAGGCCAGGAAAGCTGTTCCACTGAACCAAGCTGGGATTTTGTGGGGCGGAAAAGCTACCGAGTAGAACTGAGCTGTTCTTTGCATGGTTATGTAGAACTGATCCATGCTTTGCAGGCCCAGAAAACTGCTGTGTGGGACTGAGCTGTGCTTTGCAAGCCAAGAAGCTGTTTCGTAGAACTGAGCTATGTGTTGTCAGATAGAAAAGTTGTTGAATGAAAGTGAGCTATGTCTTGCAATGGGGAAAGGTGTCACATGAAGCTGATTCATGCTTTTCAGGCCAGGAAAGCTACTATGTGGAATTAGGCTGTGCTTTGCAAGCAAAAAATTGTTCCGTGGAACTGAGCTGCGTTTTGCAGGGCAGGCAAGCTTCAGGGTGGAACTGAGCTCTGCTTTGCAAGGGAGAAGCTGCAGAGAATAACTGATCCATGCTTTGCAGGGCAGGAGAGCTGCTGCATGGAACTGAGCTGTGCTTTGCAAGCCAAGAAGCTCTTTCATAGAACTGAACTGTGTGCTGCAGAACGGAACAAAAACCGAACTATGCTTCACAGGAGGGAAAGTTGTCGCATTAAACTTATCCGTGCTATGTGGAACGGAGCTGTGCTTTGCAAGCCAGAAAGCAGTGCCATGGAACCGAGTTGTGCTTTACAGGAGTGTTGTGTTGACTTGAGCTAAGCTTTGCAGGCCAGGAGGGTTGCTGCATACCTGTGTTTTGCAGGCCAGGAAACTGAGCTATGCTTTGAAAGCCAAGTAGCTGTTCCATGGAATTACACTATGTGTTGCATTGGGATTTACTCCTCAGCAGACGCATGTACAATTGAACTGTGGTTTGAGGACCTGGAAGGAACAGTTACTACCTTTTCTATCCTTGGCTGTATCCTTATTTCTATCAGCCACTGGAATGCAGCCTCCAATATTCTCCCCAATTTAGAATTTGAACCCTGGACACAAAAGGATTCGACAGCTTGAGTATATAGGCAAATGTTATAAAAAGAGAAGTCTTCAGTTTCCTTCTTTTGGGGAAAGATGCATTCCTATTATTTGATAGTCAACCGAAATGAACCCTTTTGTAACATAAACCCATTTGATGGAGCTGTTTGGAGTGATGGGGTGTGTCCGCACTGCAGGGACAATGCAGTTTGACACCATTTTAAGTGCTGTGGGACTTGTAGTTTCACAAGGCCTTCAGCCTGCTCTGCCAAAGAGCGCTGGTGCTTCACATAACTACAAATCCCAGGACTCTGTTGGATGGAGCCACAGTGGTTAAAGCGGCGTCAAACTGCGTTATTTCGAGAGTGTAGATGCATCCACAGGGATCAAGCCCCGCTCCTTAGCTGGCACAGAGAGGGAAACTTTGGTCCTCAGAGGTTTGGGACTACAAATCCCATCAGCCCCAGGGAGAAAATGTACAGACAACCAAAGATTCTTCATCTGTACCTCTCTCTCATTCAAAATTTCCAAAGATCATTTTATAGTCGCTCGTAATTAAATATTTCTACCTGCCTGGATGGAGTCACCGTTTGGGCGATAAATAACCATAAAACCTCCCCAGACAGCCAAGGAAATTGCAAGCGAAACCATAAGACTGTCAGTTTCAATATCGGAATGGTTGTTTTTTTTTAAACTGAGATATTTAAGAGGCAGCAATCAAACTTGGTAAAGGAGCCAGGGCTAATAAAACACCGTCAAAACAGCAAGGAATCAATAAAGCAGTTTGCAACCGTAAGCGGCGGCGGTTAAAAGCAACCGCAGCCAAAATATCGATTTTATTTATTTATTTATTTGTTAAAAAGCAAATGAAAAGCCAAGCAAAACATGCTCCGCTTGGGACCGAAAAAGAAGTTAAATAGTATAGAAGGAGAGCTGGTATATAGGCTTGGAGTTTGTTAAAACTGTACCCACAAGTTTTGCATTTCTATTGCGATTCACACACACAACCGTAGTGCCTCCATGCATCCGGTGAACTCAACCCAACTGGGGTGCATTTACACCGTAAAAATAATGCAGTTCAAGTGTTGTAGCTCCATCCTGTGGAATCCTGGGATTTGGAGTTTTACAAGGTCTTTAACCTTCTCTGCCAAAGAGTACAGGTGCATGGAGACTCTAACCACTAGGCGACACTGACACATGGTTACAGAGACACTTTAGGGTAGAGGGTCCTTACAGCTTCATGGTTTGTGGACCAGATTAAGAGCAGCTCTACACCAGGCAGGATACTCTGGACAGCTCCCAGAGTACTGGGGCCCCCAAATTCTCCCCATTACCTTCTCACTCTGCCCCCAGATTCTCATGTTACTTCTGCACTCTGCTCCCCGAATTTTCCCCGTTACCTTTTCACTCTGCCTCCCGAATTTTCCCCGTTACCTCCGAACTCTGCTCCCCGAATTCTCCCTTTTACCTCTGCACTGTGGCCCTCTAATTGTCCCCATTACCTTTGCACTCCAGCCCCCGGATTCTCCCTGCTACCTCCTCACTCCAGCACCAAATTCACCCAGAAACTATGCTGGGTGGCTGTCTATACATGCATCCCCTGTGTCCCTGGCACTGACACTAGTGCAAGTTGCTCCCTCTGAGGTCAAAAATGAAGCACCCATTTTCAATCACATGACTGTCACATATCTTTTTAATCTAGTATCAGGGAGGGATGGACCGGATTTGGTTCAGTTCTGGCCTGATGTCATGAAGACAGTCCTCACTTGTACTGGCGCTTTGGCTTTGTGTCATGTGGACCGGGTGCAGGGAAACCAGTTTATTTAGTCTGGGCAGACATGTTCTAAGACCTGAAAATGCTGGGGTCTTACTACTATCCGTGCTGCCCTCTTCTTGGTTCCCAAACTATCCATCCTCTCCCACCCGAAGTTGTCTCTCTGCATTGCTGTTCCAGCTGGTGTGTGGGTTGTACACACCACAGATGGAGCTGAATGCATGGAAATGGGGGGGGGGGGGGAACGGTTCAATCTCTCATGTCCACAAGCCGTCTCCTGTTCAGGAAATGGGGAGGAAATCACAGGAGGAGGCAACAAAGAGAATGAAAAGAAGAGGAGAGAAGCTTGGGAAAAACGCATGGAGCTATTCTCTTCCCCCGTGGAAAGCCACTGGGGTGATCTTGGATGAGTCACAGACTCTCAGCTGCAGAAAACCCGATGATGGTCACCGTAAGTTGGAAACAACTTAAAGACACACAACAATTCTCCTTATGCCACCCATTTTGAGCTTTCTAAGGTCTTCGTTGTTATGTTGTGTTCCTTCCAGTAATCTCCAACTCAAGGCAACCGTAAAGCAAACTATCACAGGGTTTCCTTGGCACAATTTTTTCAGAGGGATTAACCCTGGTCTCCCTCTGAGGCTGAGAGAGTGTGACTCACAAAGGTCACCCAGTGGGTTTCCGTGTCTAAGCGGGTATTCAAACCTTGGTCTCAAGAGGCGGCATAGTCCAACCCTAGGGTCACGCAAAGACAACAGTAACTAAGTCCACTCTATTTGCAGTTAACTTTTTTCTCTATTGATAGAAACAGAGGGAGTCCTTTGAGATCTAGCCTTTATCTGTCCTATGTAAGGCTAAAAGCCCCTCCAATCAATCAATCAATCAATCAATCAATCTTACCCTCCAATCAATCAATCAATCAATCTTACCTGTATCTATTTTGTTGTTCTTTTTGTGTGCCTTCAAGTTGTTTCCAACTTATGGCGACCCTAAGCTATCACTTTTCTTAGCAAGCTTCTTCAAATTCAGAGATGAAGCGATTAGATTTTGTGCTTATTTAGAAATAAGTTGCACTGCATGCATGGTTTAAAAAGGGTTAAGAAATAAACCTGGGACTGAGGTCACAAATGGCAACCCTGATGATGTGGTTGCAAAGCCAAAGGAACGCAGGTTCAAAACCATCCGCAGGGCTGTTGGATGAGTTTATTATCTGGAGGCCTTTTAATTAGAATTAAAAATTTAAAGCCACCATGCCACAAGGAAGCTCTGCAGTGCAAAGGTTAAGTGGCTGGCAGCATGCAAAGAGTGAGGCGCAAACTCCAGGATGAATTGCAGAACGACTGTGCCGGAAGGGATCCTGGAGGTCATCTAGACCAGTGGTCCCCAAACGTTTTGGGCTACCAGCCCCTTTCCTCTTTGGTGACAACCCTAGTGCCCCCCTCATCTCTGGATATTAGGTTTACCATTCTACTGCAAATTCAAAACAGCCACTCTTTGTCACTGCTCCCTTTGCCACCCAGTCACTCTGGGAGCAGCAACTGAACAACTGACTGTGTCCATGTTGGCACTGTGGGCAAGGCCAGGGTTGGCAGCAGGCTTCTCAATCGCTGCTCCCAAGGGTTCCAGGTGGAAAGGGAAAAACTTCTCCCTGTGGAGGAAGGACTCTCAATTCTTTGTCTTGTTGGGAGGGATGCAGCCAGTGCATATGGAAGAGTTTTGCAAAGGCCACAGGCTCTGGACTGGAGACTGGCTTGGATGGGAAAGGGAGAGATTTTAACTATAGGAGCCACTCCAAGGCAAAGGACTCTTTCCAAGAATTGACCCCAGATGCTTCTCCTGCTCCTTCCCCAGAGCCATGCCTTCCCCCCCACATCTTCGAGTGTTGGCAACCCCACCAGCATGGTTTCTTCTGGTGCCTCTTCTCTCGGTCTGTCTGAGGAAAGTAAGCAAGAGCAGCAGCAGTGGTGTCACAAGAGGGTGCGATGGTGTGGACAGCAGTGGCTGACATTTCAGAAGAGGGGTGACACCCAGTTGGGCCCTCTCCAAGTTGCGGGGTGAGGACTGCTACAGCGGGTGCTTCATCCACACCACTCTGGACCTTGCTGCCATGGCACCGCTTTTCTCCTGAGGGGAATGGTGCCACAGCAGTGAAGGAGAGGACCAGGCATGGCCCTCTGACCCTTGCTGTCAGTCTGTCCCGCCAGACCTTGATGTTGCAGTGCTGCAGCAGTGTGGACCTCTGGATCTTACTGTCAGTTAGTCTGTCCCTCTGGCTCTCTCTATTGTGGCGCTGTGGCAGCGCGATCCTCTGGATCTCATTGTGCTGCTACAGTGTCATTTTCCTCCTGAGGAGAATGGCACCAAGGCAGCAAAGAAAAAGGCTGGGCACGGCCCTCCAGACCTTGCTGTTGCAGTGCTGTGGCAGTCCAGCCCTCTGGACCTCTCTGCCATGGTGTTATGCTGCCACAGTGCCACATTGACGGTGAGGGCCAGCAGTGGTGGAGAAGGGGTAAAGGCATAGGTGCCCCCAGAAAGCCCTGCTCCTCTTCAGTGGGTGACATGGGGGGCAGCAGCCCAGCTCCGGTGTGCTAGCCAAATCCAGGCAAAGCTAACAAACTTAAGCAAGGTGCCAAATTGGGAACCCACTCCTTATTGCCACTCCTTCTCCCTCACCACAATGTGCTCTAACTCCTCACTCCAGTCAGTCAGTCTGTTCCAAAATAGTGCTGCTTGTTCCTCCAGGTGTTTGAGACTTCATCTCCTAGGTGAAATCTCTTTATTTTGGAATTCACTGTTTGTGTTCCAGCTTCTGGAGCAGCCAGAAACCAGCTGGCTCCGTCTTCTCCCTTCACTTCAGATATTTAAAGACAGCTATCATGACTCCTCTTTGTCTCCTTTTTTTTCCAGGCTAAACATATGCCACTCCCTATGTCATTCCTCATAAGGTGGTGACCAAGGATGATACAAAGGGGGTTGCATCCTTGGCGAATATGTGTTTGGGGTGAGGCGGGCAAGTTTGGGATGGCGACAAGGAAATAGCTTAATTAATGCCCTGGCAGAAGTTGGCAATGCATTCCACACATGCCTTCCACACATGCATTCCAACCATGCATCCCACATATGTATCCCGCAACACATTCCATACATGCATTCCATAAATGCATTCTGTACATGCATTACCACAGTGAATGCCATTCATACATTCCATACATGAATTCTACACACGCATTCCACAACGCATTCTGCACTTGCATTCCACATGCATTTCACATATACATTTCGCACTTGCATTCTTCACATGTGTTCCACCCGTGTGACATGTTGCCTTCTGTCTCCCTTTCAGGCTGTGCTTTCCTGACTTACTGTGCCCGCGATTCCGCCATCAAAGCCCAGACGGCGCTGCATGAGCAGAAGACACTTCCAGGGGTGAGTCTCAACTGTGTTGATTTGAATCCAGAAGGGATCTTGTAGAAATCGTCTTCCATTCATAGGACATCTTCCACTCATGGAAGCACTGTTCCTGTACCTCAAACTGGGGGTGAAACTCCCTCCTTGCGCAGCCTTCTCCACCCGATGTAGGGGTTGTCTTAGATTGCAGTTCCGATGTGTTAGATTGCAATTCCCCTCATCCCTGGCCACCAAGTTGCAGAAGGCATTTTTCTTTCTAATCGAGCACAATGTCTTCTGCAGTTAGAAGCATGAGAAGGACTACAGAACTGCAAACTGGAGATGCACATTTGCAATCTGTGCTATATCTCTCTTTTCTCCCTCTCCCTTCTCCTTCTCCATTGATGCAATTTCACATGTCTTCCGTCACCCCAGGGAAGAAGAGGTGCACCCTCCATCACTCTGAAATAGTGACATGTAACACACACACACACACACACACACACACTACAATAGACTCATGACTGTCGTCCAATTTCATTTAGCACCAGATCTTAACTTTGGCCAGTGTGTGATCTTCGCTGTTAATAACCCCCTTCAAAAATGGCTTATCACCCAAGACAGAGCTGTTGCGAGATCTTCCTTTCTCCCATTCACCACAGATAAGTGCTGCAGGAAAAGAGATGTGATGGCAAATTGCAGGGCAAGGAGACAGGAGGTGGGAGCGAGCTGAGATGTCCGTTGTTAATTTTGATTTCCTACTTGCTTGCTCCCTGGTTATATATCACTCAGGGCTTGGAAAAACTGCTGCTTAGGGGGATTCTGGGAGATGCAGGTTGGAAAAAGTGACTGTTCCAAGGTCTGAAAGCATTCCTAGGTTACCTTTGAGTGCTGCGCATGGCACGATGGCACATAATTGACATCGTTGGGTGCCCTTTCACTTTCATCGCAGAGGTTGGGCTGTGGTTAACATCCCATGGCTGCTTTCTCCTCAGTGCAGCCCAGGCAATGAGAAAGGTTTTAAACCATGCATTTCTGGGGTTGAGTTTGCATTGGCAGTGGAGAGGTTTATTGCTGTTGTGTGCCTTCAAGTCATTCCAAACTTATGGTGACCCTAAGGGGTTTTCTTGGCAAGATTTGTTCAGAACAGCTTGCCGTTGCCTTTCCCTGAGGCTGAGAGAGTGTGGCTTG
>NC_056528.1:28610886-28653001 GCF_019175285.1 Sceloporus undulatus
TGCAAGAAAGAAGTATTTTTTCCCTTACTTGTGCCTTGGAAGGTCATGTGCAAGAGCACTGAGGCTGCCTGGGCATATGAGACTTGGGGGAACAAGTGGCTGATTTCTTCCTTTCATTCATGGATGTGGAACCTTAAGTACAGTATAGGATTCGAATCTGGCATGCCCTCCTTCTTGCCACTTCACTCGTCTGCCCCCCGGCCGACTGCCTCTTGGCCGACCATATAGGGAACGATGCCCTGACCTCATTTGCAATCAGGTACTGTATGTCTGCTGGGCGATCAAGAAGGGGAAATAATGCCCCTTTTTGCTTGTCTAACAGCTGTGCCAGTCCCACCAAATTTAAACCCCTTTCTGGGATGTCACCCACTGCAGTCCGCACTCCTCGCACCCCCTTGGTGATGCCTCTGATCCAAATGAAGTAAAGAAAATTTAACTGTACCTTTGTTTTGGAGAGCCAATGTGGTGTCGTGGTGTGTGTGTTGGACTAGGATTCTGGAGATCAGGGTTCGAATCCCAGCTGGGTGACCTTGGGCACACACTCTCAGCCTCCGAGGAAGGTGAAAGCAAGCCCCCTTTGAACTGACCTTGCCAAGAAAACTCTGTGGTAGGTTTGCTTGAGGGCTAGTGTGGTGCAGTGGTTTGAGTGTTGGACTATAGTCGCCCCTCTGTTTTCACGGACTTGAGATCTGCCGTTTTGTTGATTCACGGAGGGCCGATCTCCATTAAAGTTAATGGTGCATGCACCCGTGACATGTGCACATGGCCTCACACAGGAGCACACAGCCATTCAAAGCTATGGGGCTTGAATATATGTGCATTTCCAAATTCACCGGGGGGGGGGGGGGGGGTAAGAACCAATTTGGAGACCAGAATTTGAATCCTGGGTTGGCCATGGAAACCCACTGGGTGACATTGGGCAAGTTGCACTCTCTCAGCCTCAGAGGTGTGCAACGGCAAAGGCAAATCCCATGACAGGGTTGTGCCTTAGGGTCACCCTAAGTTGGAAGTGGCTTGGAGGCACCCAGCAACAACACTACGGTTCTTAAGCTTTGGTTCTCTAGACCTTTGCAGCTTCAACTCCCAGTATTCTTGAACATTGGCCATACATCCCCAACTCTGGGAAAATACATGCTCTGTGTGTCTGTGTGCTTGAATGACAAGCAACTGGGGTTGGTATGACTTGATGCACAATGCTTTGGGGCATCACTCGGTCTCTGGGAATGGCCTAGAAACCTAGTCGCCTGGGGTGCTCCTGAATGGGCAGTCCTACTGGGATGTACCACAGGAACCTGTACAGTGGGAAATGAGGATCAGTGCTCCTTCCAACATGCTTTTTGCAAATGTGCATGCATGTGTGTGTGTGGTCATGCATGCATATGTGTACGCAAGACCCATCCTTGGCGTAATTACAGTCATTTGGTGACGAAATGGGTCCCTGCTAATTGAATGTTCCTTTGTTGGCAAGGAATTGGGAGGCGAGGCTGAACCAGGCTGTAACGAAGGGCTTGTAACGAGCCCGGAGCGGTAGGCCTTAATTAACTCTGCGGTTCCCATGGCAACGCCTCTCTGGGCTTGCTCGCTTTTTGCTGTCAAGCCGAAGCTGCTATCCAGTGTTGTCTATGTGTGTGCGCCTGTCTCTTTACCGAATAACATCATCGCGCATGTTTGCAACTGGGGTTGCCAAATCTCCAGTCCTGGCCCGGAGTCTCCAGTTTTGGGGGCTCCTCTCCAAAAAAAATAAGGAGGCATGAGTGCAAGTTCTCCCATTTTGGGAACTCCAGGCAAGAGGAAAGGGCTGGTTGCCAATCTCCGGCACAGCTATTATTGCTACAAATTGCAGTTTGCAACGATTGTCAAGATCTCAAGTGTATTGACTTAGGTAGATTTCTTTTTCCCCATCCCAGTTGTTGTTGTGGCGCCAGGGCTCACCCTCCGCTCTGCTCTGCATCCACTTTCTGGCTAGAAACAAAGGGGCCAGGTTAAACATTCCTTATCCCATCGCTCTCGGTCAGCGAGAAGGAATGATGCCCTTTCGTTTGACCCTTGTCTGGGACATGGACCCCAGGAGCTAAGAGTTCAGTTTTAATTTCCAAACAGGAAAATGTGTTATTTCGGAATGTGTGCTTAAACGACAAGCTGGGAATCACTCTGGTTGGTACTGAATGCATAAGGCTTAATGGCATCACCAGGGTGTGTACTGAGGTTTTAGGGTTTGGCCTCGACACATGAGGGCCTGGGGCAATCCTGAACTGGCAATCCTATGTATCACAGAATTTCTGGATCACAGCAGTGGCACATGGGATAGTCCTTCCTGGCGTGTGACGGCCATTAGGGTTCTATCTATCTATTGTTATTGTTGTGTGCCTTCAAGCCGTTTCTCACTTAAGGCAACCTGAAGGTGATCCTATCACAGTGCTTTCTTAGCAAGATTTGTTCAGAGGAGGTTTGCCATTGCCTTCCCCTGAGGCTGAGAGAGTGTGACTTGCCCAGTGGGTTTTATAGCTGAGCTGGGAATTGAACCCTTCTCTCTCTCTCTTCATCCTCTATCTCTGTATCCACCCGTCTATCTATCCACTTGTCCATCCATCCATCCATCCATCCATCCCTTATCCCTCCCTCCCTCCATCGCTCTATCCCTCCATCCTTTCATTCCTCTATCCATCCCTCTATCCATCCATATGTCTGTCAATCAATCAATCAATCAATCAATCAATCAATCATATCTTTGGCTGGTGCCTGATATATTGCAAGATATGGTGGCTGCCGACTGTAATAGCATATAGTATTGTGTAGTCAATGCAGAAACTGCTGAATTCAATTATATTAACAAATTCCAGTCCATTAGCAGAAGTAGGAACATAGACGGTGGCTTCGTTGGCACGTATATTCATACAGAAGTCCTCACTGTTGCACAAATAGGTTGGGTCTCCCTTATTCCCAAATCCCAAATATTCCAAAATTGTGACCCCTTTGCTTTCTCCTGGTTTGGTGTCCACAAGCTTTGCTCCATGCACAACATGATTAACAATATTGTGCATAAAAATTACTTTCAGGGGATGTGGTTAAGGTTGACCTGTGTATATATGCCTTCAAGTCACATGTCGACTTAAGGCAAGCCATGAATTTCGGCTGGTTTTCTTAGGCATATACTCAGAGGTAATTCTGCACTTTCCTTCCTCTGAAATAGCCAGCAGCACCGGGCGTTCAGTGGTGGTCTCCCATCCAAGTACTAACCAGGGATGACCTTACTTAGTTTCCAAAGTCAGACAGAATCTGGTGCCTTTAGGGCATCCTAAGAAAGTGTATACAAAACACAAATGAATGTCATGTTCAGACTTGGATCCCATCTCCAAGATATTGCATTATGTAGGTGCAAATATCCCCCAAATCCCCCCCCCAAAAAACCTTTGAGATCCCAAACATTTCTGGTCCCAGGCCTTTTGGAGAAGGGAAACTCAATCTGTATAACAAAAAAGGAATCTTCTGAGAGAGTTTTGATCCCAGGGAAACTGACTTTGGCTAAGCAGATTTATTACTTTCACACCTCAATGCTAACTGACTGCTCTAAAGATCTGAAAGACCCGCATCATCTCTTGCAGCTCTTTGAAAATTTACATCAAGGGCCATGATTTTCACCTTTGTGGATCCTGTTACATTCCCACAACTGTGTAAATATACTTTATTCATATATTTTGTTCCTCTGTTATCATAGCTGATGTATCACGTGATGTATTGGCTGCAAGTAGGAATGTACTGTGTGTTGTTTGTGTGTGTTATTGTAGCCTTGGCTGGTGCCTGATGTGGCTGCGTTGTGTAACAAAGTATAGCATCTTGTTGGCATTTTACACACACATACATCCCCACAGGCCTGCGGTTGTACATTTTTGACCGTGGCATAATGTCCGTGTTTGGTTTACAGTTGCGTACGCAGTGTTCCTCTTTTGCACATCAGGTTGTACCTTCTTCACCTTGTGCAGAACTCTTGCAAAGAAACATTTGGCTGAGGCAGATTGTGGGAAAAGCAAGCCCATTCCCAGACACATTTCCGGTTGCAGGTGGAGCGTGCAAGGAAAGAGGATCTCGACTACAGTGTATGTTGTGTAGTGCGGTGTCATAGCATTGGCTCATGCCTGACAGTAGCCCATGATATCAGAGAACACATGTGTACAATGTGTGTTATCAGCACACTGGTTCATGCTTGACAATGTGCCACAATGTTGGACAACACAGTATGCGTTGTTTGTGTGCTGTCAGAGCACCAATTCATGGCTGACAATACGCTGCAGTGTTAGAGAACTTTACATGCATTCCTCATGTGTGCCGAATTGGCTCATGCCTGACAGCAGTCCACGACGGTGTGGCTGCATTAGATAACAGGTATGCATTGCTCATGTGTTGCCAAAGCATTTTTGCACAACATGACGATGGTGTGACTGCATTAGATGATGCATATGCAGTGCTCATGCATTGCCAGAGAATTTGTGCATGCCTGATAGTAGTTAACGGTGTTGTAGCTGCATTAGATTACATGTATGCATTGCTCATGCATTGTCAGTGCACTTTTGCATGCTTGATAGTAGTCCACAATGTGGTGGCTGCATTGGATAACACGCATGCATTGCTCATGTGTTGCATGAGCTTTTTTGCATGCCTGGTGGTTGTCCATGATGTGGTGGCTGCATTAGATGATACATATGCATTTCTCATGACTTATCAGTGCATTTTTGCATGCGTGACAGGAGTCCACAATGTGGTGGCTGCATCAGATAATATATATGCATTGCTTATGTGTTGCCAGAGTATTTTTGCATGAATGAGGTAGCCAGGGATTTGGTGGCTGCATCAGATAACATGTAGCATTGCACATGTGTTGCCAGAGCATTTTGGCATGTCTTATGGGAATCCACGATGTGGTGGCTGCATTAGATAACATGTAGCATTGCTCGTGTATTGCCAGAGTATTTTATCTATGCCTGAAGGGAGTCCACAATGTGGTGGTTGCATTAGATAACACATATGCATTACTCATAAATACTAAATAAAATAAACTCATGCATTGCCAGAGCATTTTATGCATGCCTGACGGTAGCCCATGATGTGGTGGCTGCATTAGATAACACGTATACATTGCTCATGCGTTTGGCTGACTGAAGCCCATGATGTGGTGGCTGCATGAAATAAGATAAGATGCCTTGTATGTGTGTTACCAGAGCATTGTCTCATTCGTTCATGATATTAGAGAAGATCGCATAGGTTGTACGTTTGTGTTCCACAGCGTTGTCTCCTGCCTGACTGTTCCCAGTGATGTGGCAGCTGCATTAGATAACATAGTATGCATGGCTCATGCCTTGGCTCATGCCTGCTGGCAAGTACACGAGGGGCGGGTTACGTTAGGTAACATCATGTGTGCCGACGTGCTGTCATACGCTAACACATTCCCCCTGGGGAGACGCAGTTTGGGCAAGAAGGAAGCAAGCCCTGTGCGAGTGCGCCGTACCAAGCCTCCATGAGTCCCCTCCTATTCCAGATTGTCACTTGGCGCGCGCCTCGAAAAATGAATGAATTAATCGATTGATTTTTCTCGGTCATGCTCCCCATGGCAGCTCATTTTAGAACTGCCAGCTCTTTGGCATGGAACCATTTATGTTCCTTGGTGATTGCCAAGATGGGCCACAGGTAGGAGGTCATCAGACTAAGGAAGAAGGACGTCTTGAAGGCAATGCGTCGGCCTGGTCACTTATCCTTCATGATGTGTGGCCACCAAAGAGTCCTCTTTGTCCAAAGATCCCATAATTGTTCAGATGGGATGAGACTATCCTCTCCATCTCTGCTGTCTTCCCTTCTCAACATGGGTGACATTAATGTCTCGTAATGGCCCCTGTCATCGTTGACTGGATGTTTTCAAAATGCCAACAGCAATGAGATAGTCTCTCTGGCAGTCCAGTGGTCAGAAAGAGGACATCTCTCTGGTCATGGACGGTGAAGGAAGCACCGTGGTGGATCTGTGACATGGCTTGGCTTGAGACTGTCACCGTCCCAAAGAGGACTTCTCAAGCAATGTTGATGTTGCTTTTGACACTCATCTCCTGCCAAATGGCATGTGGCATCCTCTATGGCTGTGATCCCCAAACTTTGGGTCCTCCAGATTTTGTATACTTCGACTCCCAGAATCCCCACTCGACTGTCAGGACGCCTGGGACCTTAAGTCCAAAGCACCTGAAAGACCAAAGTTTGGGAACTGACGCTCTACGGGGATGGAAGCAGGCTCCCTCTGTTTGACTGACTTTGCAAGGCTGTTGTGCAAAGAATAAAATAGGGAGGGAAGAGAGCCTTGTGTGCTCCATGGGATTGTGGAAAGAAAGGCAGGAACCATGCTGAGCGGAGATTTGAACCCGGGACACAGAGATGCCAAAGCAATCATTTGCGCATCATTATAAATGGCCTCCCAGTGCGCATTTCTCTCCACGGTGTCAAGATGAAATTTCACTTTTTCTCACCCGTCCCTCCACCAACCCCCCTTTTTTTCCAAAGCGGAGGGGGTGAAGCCCCATCCCAGGAAGAGCCGGTTGCCATGGCGACTACAAAATATCAGGCTCCATGCGGCGCATGGCCGTCGCCATGGCAACAGCTCATTATTTTATATTATTTTATTTTATTCCATATTTGGGAGGAGAGTGACAGGCCTTGTGGGGACAAGGGGGACGGACAAAGGTGGAGCATCTGCCCAAATTGAGACCAATGGGTTTTGAAGAATTAATCAAAATGGTTCAATGGAGGTGTATTTCTGCAAAAAATTGTGTGTGCATGGGTGTGTGTGTGTGTGTGTGTGTGTGTGTATATATATATATGAGAAAGAGTTCAGCCTTTACGTTAATAGCTGAGGTGGAGATAGGCACCCAGCCTTTCTTTTCACCTGGAGCTGTGCTCCCTCAAAACTGCAGAATTCAACTCATCCCAAAACTGCAGAATTCGCACCCTTGTCTCCCACCCAAAACTGAGCCCTGAAAACTGGAGATTCAGGGCCAGGACCAGAGATCTGGCAACCTTAGACTAAAGTGAAAATAGAGTAGGCCTATTGAAAATAGATGGAAATCTTAGAGAAATCATTGGGGTGGTTGATCGATTGATTGACTATTCCCTAAGATGGAAGTCTTATGGAAATCATTGGGTTGCTGGATGGATCTATTGACTATTCCCTAAGATGGACATCTTACAGAAATCACTGAGTTGGTTGATTGATTGATTGATTGACTATTCCTCAAGATGGAAATCTTATGGAAATCATTGGGTTGGTTGATTGATTATCGATTGACTGTCCCATGTGGGATTTGAGGAGGCTTACAAAAAGCTAAAAACGTGATTTTAAAAAATAGCCATGTTAATGGAGCTGCATCCACACAGCAGAAATAATCCAGTTCGGCACCGCTTTCACTGCCATGGCTCCATGCTATGGAATCCTGGGATTTGTAGCATGAAGCCTTCTCCATCAGTGAGCTCTGGTGCCACAACCATGTACAACTCCCAGAATCCCATAGCATTGCGCCACGACAGTTAAGCTGGTGCCAAACTGGATTAATTCCGCAGTGTGGATGCTGTCTAGGTGGCTATAATTCTGTCTCTGCATTTCTAAACTCCTCTGGGTTGTTATTCCCAGTTTGGCTAATATTTCTCCTTCTTTCTCTCCTCTTTCTCCAGATGGCACGGCCGATCCAGGTGAAGCCAGCGGACAGCGAAAGCCGTGGAGGTAGTTGTCATCTCTCCCTGTTTAGATTCTCGGCCAGAGTTGTGTGTGTGTCTTGCTCTGCCTAGAGTTGGAAGAGACCCCCAGGAGCCATCCGTTCCCTCTTCTTCCATGCAGGAATACACAGAATCCTAGTGTCGGAAGTCTCTGGAGCTCCATCCAGAATATGACATCCCCTCCAATGTTTAAACATGGCTATCACCTTAACTTCTTTTCTCCAAGCTAAGCATCCCCAGCTCTCAAAACGGCTCCTCAGAGGGCTTGGTGGTCTCCAGACCTTCCACCATTTTGGTCGCCCTCCTTTGGTGACGCTCCAGCTTGTCGTAAGACACCAGAATCCACTAACAGGATTCCAGTCCATGTTTGAGCTTGAGACCCAAAAGACAAGGTTGCCTTCCAATGTACCTCCAAAGGGAGGACATTCGGCGATTGGGTTGCCACCACCAAGAAGTCCATGCTCCTGTGTCCTCCCAGATCATAGTTTCTCAATCGGTGGGTTACAGAGAAGGACCTTTCTTAAAGATCTCGCTACTTTGGCAGGTCTGTCGTTCTCTGCTGGGAGATTCTGCCCAATCCCTCCTTCCGCTGTTTTTCAGCAGTGATGAAATCACCTCTTTTTCCCCCTCTTTTTTTTGGCGTTTTTTCCCTCTCCGCGATTGTTGGAGTAGGGTTTCTATGGAAACTCATCCGATCCCAAGGGGGTCGGATAACTGATGGCCAGATGGGCAGGTTGGATGTTGCAGGGAAGGGAGGGAAAGCCGCGAAGGATAAGAAGGCAATGAGAATAGTGTGTTGCTTTTTTTAAAAAGAGAAAAAAAATACATTAAAAATAAAGAAACGGCACCATTTGCGGTTAAATAAACGAGGTCGTGGAGATAATCGGCTGTCGGAAATCTCCTCCGAGGCCCCGAAGGCGTATTCGTTCCAAGAGGATCTGCAGCCAAGCTTAAATGTGTATCATCGCATTGGGCATATTAGGGAGTTGCCTTCGACAGACTCCTATTCTATCTAAATCAGTCTTGCCTTGCTCTGACCGGCAACCATTGCTCTCAGGGTTTGAGGCAAAGGCTCTTCAGCCATATCTGGAGAGGCGGGGGACCGAACCTGGAAACTTCGGCATGTCAAAGACGGGCTTGAACACAGAGCTTTCCGTTTGTAATAAAATAAGACAACGTGGAACCAACCATAGATTTGGAAAGTGTCCCCAAGCAAATCTAGTCTGACCCCACTGTCACACAGGAGGACACAGTTAAAGCAATACTGAAATATGCCCGTCCAAGATGCCCCTAAAGCAATTCTGAATTGTTCCATCCAAGATGTCCTCCAGGAAGCTCTGAAATTTTCCGTCCGAGATGTCCATCAAGCGATTCTGAAAGATGCCCATCCAAGATGCCCATTAAGCGATTCTGAAAGAGGTCCATCTAAAGATGCTGATCAAGGAATTCTGAAAGATGCCCATAAAGCTGTTTTAAAAGATGCCCATCCAAGATGCCCTTAAAGCAATTCTGAAAAAGGCCCATCTGATGCCTATAAAGTGATTATGAAAGATGTCCATCCAAGATGCCCAAAGAGCGATTCTGAAAAATGTCCATCCAAGATGCCCATAAAGCCATTTTAAAAGATGCCCATAAAGCGATTCTGAAAAATCCCATCCAGTGCCTGTAAAGTGATTCTGAAGGAGGCCCATCCAAGAAGCCCATCTAATGATTCTGAAATATGCCCATGTGGGATGCTCATGAAGCATCCCACTCTCTCAGCCTCAGAGACAATGGCAAACTCCCTCTGGAGAAATGTGCCAAAAAACAAACAAACCCTGCAATAGGTTCACCTTTGGGTTGCCATAAGCCGAAAATGATTTGAAGGCACACAACGACAAATGTATTCCCTGCGCTATTGAATACATAGGGATTGTGAATCCAAATAAGTTACAAATATGCAATTCTAGGTTGTGCAATCGTAACTGCAACTGTGGATTCCAACCCTCCAAAAAAGAAGGGTCCAATTCTCCTCTAGGATAATCTATTCCATACTTGAACAGCTCATAGTATCCGGATTTCGGTGGTACCTCTTATAATTTGAATGCGCTGGTTTGTGTCCTAGGCTGCATCCGCACTGTAACAGTCATGTAGTTGACGTCACTTTAAGTGCTATAGCTCCATCCTATGGATGGCACACAACAACAAAATACAGGCTGTTACATAGCCATGGGGAGGGGGGCACTGAGAGAAGAGGACGATCTCTAACTCTGTTTTCTGGATCTGTGGCTTACTACGCTGAGTCTCCCTGGGGAAAGCTCAGCCATCAAACTGGGGACGCTAATCGGTTTGGGCAGGCATGCCGCTCAGGGCTTCCTGCGTAAGTTGCGGAACCGTGATTCCAGAGCTATGAAGAGCCTTCAGTGGTTTTTTCCTTTACGCTGGTTCCCCAATTTCGGTCCTCTAGAAGTTGTCCGCTTCGTCAGAATGACCTTAACAGATGAGACAGCTGGGCCAAAACTAACCAAAATGAATTTCAGTGGGGAGAAATGAAATGCGCAGATAGAGGATGGATGAAACCTGGCTTGACGGCAATGCATACGCAAGGGATCTAGGAGTCTTAGTGGACCACAAGCTGAGCATGGGGCAATGGTGCGATGTGGCAGCTCAAAAGCCTAATGTGATTCTAGGCTGCATTAATAGGAGTGTAGTTTATTTTCTATTCTGCCTCACCTGGAATATTGTGTCCATTTCGGGGCACCACAATTCAAGAGGGATGTGGACATGATGGAGCATGTCCAGAAGAGGGCAACCAAAATGGAAGGTCTGGAAGCCACCAAATCCTATGAGGAACAGCTTAGGGGGCTGGGTATGTTTAGCCTGGAGAAGAGAAGGTTAAGGGGGGACATGATAGCCCTGTTTAAATATTTGAAGGGATGCCATATTGAGGAGGGAGCAAGCTTGTTTTCTGCTGCTCCAGAGAATTGGACCCAGAGTAATGGATTCAAGCTACAGGAAAAGAGATTCCACCTAAACATTTGGAAGAACTTCCTGACAGTGGAATAGTCCCTAAGAGGTTGGTAGGTTCTCTTTCTTTGGAGGTTTGTAAACAGAGGCTGGATGGCCATCTTTTGGGGGTGCTTTGATTGTGAGTTCCTGCATGGCAGAATGGGGTTGGACTGGGTGACCCTTGGGGTCTCTTCCAATTCTATGATTCTGCAAGTGAAAACTGCAAGTGAAAACCACAGTAGCAATCCTCTTGCAGAATGGGCTTCTGGGGAGAGACTTTGCCTTTGCAGCTCTTAAATCCCTTACACACACACAGACACATGCACAAAGCAAAACATATCTGTATTTCCAGGTCACTGCCCTTCCCAGCCGCTCGCGCCCCTTTTGCGATTCCTCCTGACACACGTCACGTTCAATCGGCATCCCTTTCCCAGCCAGGTCTTCCGATCTTGTCGCTTACAATAAGGACGCGTCCCACGGCGCGCCACAGAAGCTGCCTCTCAACACATTCCCAGCCTTTGCTATGTCCCTTGTTATATGCCAGGGCAAGGACCATCCCCTCTGAAATCCCTTTGCCAAACCTGACTTTCAGGGGTAGAAAATACCACCTTGGCAGTTGTCTAGAAATGGTCCCCAAATCCAGAAACTCTGCTTACCTCTGGCTTGCTTGCAGTTTATAATTCATCCTTTTTTTAAAGTCATCCCCATTCCAAAGTAAAAGAAAAGGCAAGCCGTAGACATGCAGGTTTGTTCTTTGTGCAACTTAGAGGAGGTCTTGCAAGGTTCAGGACTTGCAAAGCTTTCCGTTGTCCTGTGAAATTGCTACAAGTCAGCATGAAGGTTTATGAGCTGGATTCAGCGAAGGGATGTAATGAGTAGCTTGTAACTGAAGGACCACAAAACCAGACAGACAGATAGACAGATGAAGGGGGAGGGAAGGAGAGAAACAGAGAAAGAGACTGGGTATAGCTATCCGTGTTGGACTAGCTTGGTCTTGAAACCCACTGGGTGACGCTGGGCAAGTCACACTCTCTCAGGCTTAGAAGATGAAGGAGATTTAGGATCACCAACAGACCCCTAAGAACCCTTCCAAAATGATAATACAGTCAGCCCTGTATCTCCACGGATTCTTTATCCACGGACTGAAGTATCCACAGCTTGAAAATGTCCAGGAAAATATCTAAATTCCAAAAAGCAAAGCTTGATTTTGCCATTTTATATAAGGGGCACCACTTTACTTTAGTGTTGCAATGGGACTTGAACATCCACGGATTTTGGTATCCAAGAGGGTCCTGGAAGCAAACCCCAGCAGATGCCAAGGCCCACTCTACCTTCATATTTTTACTGTTGTTCTCAAGTTCCCTTGGTCTGTTTGCTGCACCTCTGTCCTACCTTTCCTCCAGTGATGCCCTTGGCTCTGCTTTATTTCACAGCGAAGCCTGACCTATCCTGCAAGGTAGGTCAGGCTGAGTGTGGAAAAATGAGTTTCACTGCTGAATGCACAACTGATCCTAAATCTGTTGGATGCCAGTCCAAGACTCTAACTGCTGAACTACGCTGCCTTTTCTGGGATCGCCCCTGTGCATATTTTGCCTAAGTCTTGAGATAAATTCCCAGAAAGTTGATTTTTCTGTGTTATGGTTGCTTCCTTTTAGGAGACAGGAAACTTTTTGTGGGCATGTTGAACAAGCAGCAGTCTGAAGAAGACATCCTCCGTCTCTTCGAACCCTTTGGGGTCATCGACGAATGCACAGTGTTGAGAGGGCCGGACGGCAACAGCAAAGGTCAGTCTCCTCCTTTCCATCCATCCCAGGCTGGCAGTGACTCTGTGCCCATTTTTCCTCTCCTTGTCAACGTGGCAAACCCAGGCGGTTTGCCAAAGCAACCCGATCCCTTGCAAATCAAACTATATTCTCATTGCTCCTTTTCTTTTGCCTCCTTCCTTCCTTCCTTCCTTCCTTCCTTCCTTCCTTCCTTCCTTCCTTCCTTCCTTCTTTCTTTCTCTCTCAACCCCGATATCCTCCAGGGTGTGCTTTTGTCAAATTCTCCTCTCATACGGAGGCCCAGGCAGCGATCCACGCCCTCCACGGCAGCCAAACTATGCCTGTGAGTAAGACTTCTACTCTGCTTTTGTAGTGTGTTTGTGTATTTGAGAGGGAAAGAGAAATTCTCCAAGATTTAATTCAGCATCAAAACTAGCCCCTCGCCTAGAGCGAGCAGAAATCAGTTAGAGGCGAACAGTGAAAAAGTTGGACTGCAGATGCTTTGGGGTTTAAAACGATGTCTTTGGCGAAGAGGGATGATCCTGATAGATGATGAAAGGACAAATCATAGCAGTGAATGAAAGACAGATATGGAGGCAGGATATTGATTTCCCTTTGAGTTGCCACCTTCTTCCTTATTGGAAAAACATTGTGCACTGGTTATAAATTCGAAGACATTTGCAATGCAGTTTTCTGCACCAGGTTGTGGAAATGGCACCCTCTGCAGCCCGTCTTTGGAAGACCTGAGATCTTTACACATCCCAACTGTGTGTGTGTGTGTGTGTGTGTATATATATATATATATATATTCAAAGTGCCTCACTTGCTCCTTCTATGGAACAAGAGGTGCAATTGCATCCCAACTGTTCAGACCAAGCTTATTTCTGCCTTGAATCCCATTGTGGAGGAAAGTTGGGATATAAACCTTTGGAATACAGTAGTGTTGGCTATACTACTTTTATTAGTAGTCACACTGCTAGTGCTGAGAGTGCAACGACTAATACTGCAAGTAGTACAACTACTATTGTTAACAGTACTGTGCATACTATTAGTGTTAGTAGCAGGAATGGTGTGGATATGACCTGTGGTGTTGGTAGTAATAGTGGGAATACTACCAATAAAATTAGTAGCAATAAGGTTGATAATACCAGTACTATTAGTAGTAACAGGATGAATACTGCAGTAATGTTTGCTAGATGCAATGGCTAGCAGTGGCCCCTGGTGGCCTCCATGTCAGTGGGATGGTGGATCTAGATTTTAATCTGGGCTTTAATGGACTCTACATTGCAAATAGACACAACGACTTGAAGAGCCCCATTCAATCTTGGTTCAGAACCCCGGAGAGCATCTTCAAAACTCTTTCTTGGTCCAGTACCGAGGAACGCTCCTTTAAATCTCCCTCTTGGTCCAGCACCTTGGAGAGTGCCTTTAAATCTCTGTTTTGGTCTAGAACCTTGGAAAGCAACCTTTAAATCTCCTTCTTGGTCCAACATCTTGGAGAGCTCCTTTAAATCTCCCTCTTGGTCCAATACCTTGGAGAGTGCATTTAAATCTCCCTTTTGGTCCAGCACCTTGGAAAACAACCTTTAAATCCCCTTCTTGGTCCAACACCTTGGAGAGCTCCTTTGAATTTCCCTCTTGGTCCAGAACCTTGAAGAGCCCCTTTAAATCTCCCCCTTGGTCCAGTACCTTCAAGAGGTCCTTTAAATCTCCTTCTTAGTTCAGCACCTTTGATATCTTACTATAAGTACTACTGCTGGCCATAGCACTTGTGATACAAATTCTGGTATTGGTAGTCATAAAGCTCTTCTGACTGCTCTCTGTCCCCTTTCTCCCACATTTCCATCCCCACCCGATCCCTCGCTTTCTCCTCTTTCTCCTCTCCTTCTCTGCTCAGGGTGCTTCCTCCAGCCTTGTGGTGAAATTTGCCGACACCGACAAAGAGCGGACGCTGCGCCGGATGCAACAGATGGTGGGGCAGCTGGGAATCCTCACGCCGTCCTTTGCCTTGCCGTTCAGCCCGTACAGCGCCTACGCTCAAGCGGTGAGTCTCGCCGGAGTGACCCGGGACGAGGAAGGAGGGAGACAGATGTGTAGTTAGAAGGGAGCAAGGGGAGGGCATTGCATCCCATACAGGAATTCTGCTCCCACAATAACATTTTCCTTCCAACTTCTAGCATTGCGTTAAAGACCTTAGTGGAGCTTTTGCAAAAAAAAAGAGTGTGGATATGCAACGAAATGGGTCAGGGATACCCTAAAGGCACCAGATCACATCTGATCGTGGAAGCTAAGCAGGGTCAGCCCTGCTTAGTACTAAGATGGGAGAGCGCCAATGAATACCAGGCTGTATTTCAGAAGAAGGGACTGGCGAAATCACCTCTGAGTCTTCCCTGCCTAAGAAAACCCCACGAAGCTGGCATCAGTTGATAAGTGACCTAAAGTCACATACACAAAGTTAGAAAAGAAATACAAATACAGGAATTCAGTAAATATAAGAGTTCTATCTGTGAACAGTTTTCAGTCTCTTATTTTCCGTAAGACTTCAATCCCCAAGTTTCTATCATTGCAAAGGGTGAGACATTGCAAATCGTCTATATCAAAAACTCTTCGCTTTGCTGTGTTTGCATTCCCTGGATCACTTGCCTTCCCCCTTTTCTTCAAGGGCCTAAATCGCATTTCTAAATGCTGAGTTTGTAAGTTTTTAGGTACCAAAGGGGAAAAAAACCTGTGTGTTTGAGGTCATTTAGCATTAGCTTCCAACATCAGATGGGACCTGGTGCCTTTAGGATATGCCTGTCCCTTTTCTTTGGATGCCTACGCTCTGTTTGCAAAAGCTCCACTTATGTCCTAAGTTATTGCAATGCTAGAAATTTGGGGAACGAAGGAAATTTTCATTGGGAGAGCAGAGTTTCTACTTGGGACACAATGCCCTCATGGTATTTAGGCCTTCTATCCTTAGCATTGCGGTTGTGTGGCTTCAAGTCATTTCTGACTAATGGCAATCCTAAGGCAAACCTGTCATGGGGTTTTCTTGGCAAGTTTCTTCAGAGGGGGTTTTCCATTGCCATCCTCTGAGGCTGAGAGAGTGTGACTTGACCAAGGGCACCCAATGGGTTTCATGGCTGAGATTTGGTCTCCAAAGCTGCAATCCAATGCTCAAACCACTGCCCCAATCCATTTTGTGTGTCTTATCTTTAGCTGCTTACCTTAAAACATGCATTTTTTCCACACTGTTTACCATAGCATGCACCTTTGTATATGCCTTTTATCCTGATATGCGCATGTTGGCACGCTGTACCCTGGAACGTGTGCTTTTGTATGCATCCTGTTCCAGAATTCACCTTTTTGTATGTGTTTGCCCCTAAAATACATTTCCACCTAGCCTTAGGGAGATGAGAAAGGAAGATTTAGGCTGCACTGCAGAATTATCGCAACTTGACACCGATTTAACTGCCATAGCTCCATGCTATGGAATCCTGGGATTTGTAGTTTTTTGTGGCATCACCAGAGCGCTCTGACAGAGAAGGGTAGATTTGTCACAAAACTACAAATCCCAGAACTCCGTAACATTGAGTCAAGGCAGTTAAGGCGGTGTCAAACTGGATTATTTCCGCAGTGCAGATGCAACCTTTATCTAGTTTCCACATTTGCCAACTCATGTTCTAAGGATCTTTAAGGTTCCACCTCTGTTTATCCTCACAACAACCCTGTGAAGAAGGCCAGGTTGAGGTGAATCTCACATGAGGATTTTCCAAGACTTAGTCCAAAGCTCCAACCATTGTGCCGCATTGGCCCAAGGCTTATATCTTCTCTGTTGTTGTTGTTGTTGTTGTTGTTGTTGAGTGCCTCCAAGTCATTTCCGACTTATGACGACCCTAAGGCTGACCCTATCATGGGGTTATTTTGGCAAGATTTGTTCAGAGGAGGTTTACCCTTGCCTTTGCCTGAGGCTGAGAGAGTGTGACTTGCCCAAGGGCACCCAGTGGGTTTTCATGACCAAGCCAGGATTCGAACCCTGGTCTCCAGGGATGTAGTCCATCTCTCAAACCACTACTCCATGCTGGCTCCCAAATTCTCTATGCAAATGTTGATGGAAAGCAAAATCAGCAGAATGGGTGTTGTCCCTTGGCGGATGATGCCGTTCTGGTGCTAGTTCTCTCCTCCACCTCCGCGCACATTTTCACACGTTTCCCATGTGCTGTTCCTATCTGCGATATGCGACGGTGGCTGGCAGGGATGGAGAAAGGAACAGGGTCCCAAGAGTAAGAGAAGGGGCAGGGAAATGCTGCAGAAGGCGATGCTCTTCCCCTTCTTTGTCTTCCTCTGCAAGACATCCTTTTGACCCTTGGATAGCAGACTTGGGCAAGTGAACATCGCCCTTCGGAGCATCAACTCTCCAGGCAGAGAGGGAACAACAAGAAAGAGAAACAGGGCAGCAAGGATGGAGTAGCTAGGCTTATGGATTTATGTTACAGGGAGTGCGCATGGAAGCATGCATGTGGAATTAATTTCCTCTTTGTTCAAGATTACTTATGACAAGTATCATCTTTGGCTTGCAGCGGTCCTGTCTCTAGAGGAGATTTCCACTGGGTTTGATTTTATTCCCGATTGTAAAATGTAGACTCCTAGTAGTGTATGAAAAGAAAAGAATAATTATACTATATCATAATATATGCATTCTTACACACACACCACACACAACACCACACAGAGCGAGAGAGAGAGGACTATATATTTTATTATTATTTATTTTATTTATATTTATACATTTATAAATATAAAAGTATTTTAAATTACATTTACTTTATTATATTTTTATATATTATATATAAATGTTATAATGGAAGCTATATTATTCCATATTATATATATTATCTATCTATCTATCATATCTATATCTATATCTATCATGATAAAAATAATAAAATGAATGTAATTTAAAATATCTGTTACAACATACATCATTATACATTATATTACTATATTAACATAACACCTCATTGTTTTATTGCAATGATAATACAGCATATATATGTGTGTGTGTGTGTGTGTGGTGTGTGGTGTGTGTAAACATACTTAATATGCAGGCAGGCACTATATATGATATTATATAATATATATATATATATATATATTATATATATACACAAAATGTGTGTGTGTATGTGGTTATGAGAGCCAGTGTGGCATAGTGGTTTCAGTGCTGGCTATGACTGTGGGACCAGGTTCGATTCCTACTTGTCATGAAACCCATTGGGTGACCTGTGGTGAGTCACACTTTCTCAGCCTCAGAGAAAGGCAGTGGCAAACCTCCTGTGAACAACACTTGCCAGAAAACGCCTTGATAGGGTTGCCTTAGGGTCACCATAAGATGGAAATGACTTGAAGGCACACTCCAACTACATACTATATATATATATATATATATATGAATGTTACTATAATATGTAGTTACATAATTATATATAGCTGCTTAAAAATAATATATTATATTATAATTGTATATATATAATGTTTTCATGCACATAGTTTTTTCCTTTCCACTCATATTGTCCTCACCAAGGATCCTATCCATGAACTTGCAAAGACCAACCCAAAAGTCATTGCCATCTATGGTGCTCCGGTCAGTCAGCCATGTTTTCTTCCAACATGCTCCATTTCATTTCTGGATGCCATCCCCAAATGCTCACCCACGCCTCCTATTTTGCATCTACAATATCTCGTTCTTGCAACCAAAAAGATCTCTTCCAGTGCTGGAAAATGGAGCAGAGGTGGCTTATGAGACTTATAGAGATGAGAAATGGCAGAAAGATTTAGAGAAAGTAGACAAGGAGTGGTCTCCAGTAATAGATGATTGCAATGAATCTTGGTAATGAAGCAGCAGGAGACTATGGGAGTAGCAATGGAAACCGGTTAGGAATGATGACAATGTGCAAATATAACAATATTAGGTACGATTACCTACTTTTTTTAAGATGTGTTCCAGTTTTGGCTGGGTTGGGATCGGCGGCCAGAGGTTAAATTCACCCCTTTGTAAGTATCCAGTGGCTTGGTTGGTCTTTTGCAGCTGATGCAGCGCAAACGGTCCTGTCGGCGTCGCATGGCAACTTTGTCAGCCCGACGCTCACCTTCTCGCCGTGCCACATCCAGCAGATCGGCACCGTCAGCTTAAACAGCCTGCCCACCACTCCGATCACACAAACATCAGGTGTGTATCTTGTGCCGGGATGCTAAGTGGTTGTGTGACTCAGGGTGCATCTACACTCTAGAAATGATGCAGTTTGACAACCACTTTAGAGTCCTGTATCGCTCCATCCTATATTATTACACCTCTCCTTCCGTATTTGCGGCTTTGATATTTGCAGATTTGATTATTCACAGATTTGATTAATATGTCTCTCTAGGAATATCTAGGTCCTCCGTGCAACTCTATGGTCAACTTTAACTTAAAGTTGCACCGAAAGACCTAGAGTTCCAAGAGAGATACTCTCCTAGGTCTTTGTAGCTTCTCCAGCGTAACTCTGTGGTCAGTATCTATCAGACGTTGACCATCATTAGTTCCATCCTGATGTATTAATTATTCTTATTATTGTAGTAGTATTAGTGTGTAATAATTGTTATTGTTATTATTAAATGCATCTGGGAAGTAGACTGAAGTCTATGAAGCTCATGCTGCCACCTCTTTATTTCAATGAGTCTCAAAGGTGCTACAAGATCTCTCTACAGACTGATTCTACAGACTAACACGGCTGTTTATTATATTATTATTTTATTATTATTATTATTTATTATTATTAAGTTTAGTGCCATCCTATCAAACAGTTACCATAAAACATTTCTAACTATTGTAGTGATATAACATACTAATACACTAGTAAATGCAATTTAAAAAAAATACCCACACCGAGACGTGATGCAAAATAAAACAAAATAGTCAATCAGTTAATCGAATATACAAAGGATGTAAAGCATTAGTTTGGTTTCGATCCCCAAGAGGACACTTTTAGGTCCCAGGGGGTCCTTTTTTTTAACAACAAGAAGTGACACTTGATCCTGTTTGGAGAACAGAAAGTGACCAGAAATTGAAAAGTATTAGCGGACGTTTTTAGCAGGGGCATGAAAATGGCCCCAAAGTGGATGTGACCAATTCAAAATGTGGAACGGATTCACTGCCCCACTGACATGAGAGCTGCTTGCTTGGGTTTGTTTGGCAGGGATGGAGACATAGCTGCAATACTAACATTGACATCTGCTTTCCTCCCCCCCCCCATCTTGCCTTAGGTTTACATTCGCCCTCCCTGTTGGGCACCACTGCCGTTCCGGGGCTGGTGACGCCCATCGCCAACAGCTTTGCCGGAGTGGTCCCCATCCCCACCAACCATCATCCCACCTTGGAGGCGGTTTATGCAAACGGGCTTGTGCCCTGCACAGGTAAGACGGGAAGGATTTCCATTGAGATATTTTTCTCCGGGCTACAGTTCTCCGAATCCTGTGCTGGGGCAACTAAACGCTTCCCGTAAAGTGCTATAGCTGCATATTGAGGCCTCGTCCCCACTACCTTTTAAACCGGATCACAAATCATTTTGAACCTGTTCAAATGGCCCTGGTTCCCACTTAAACCAAATCACCAAAGCGATTCCGGGAGGGGGGCCATGCGCCAGACCCATTTGACCCGCGTCTTTTTGACGCTGATGTTTTCCACGTCTTTTCCGATCAATCAATTCCGCGCAAGTGTGAACCAGGCGTGGATCGGAATTGATTTAAATTTGCGGGTCCATTTTGAACCGATTCATGCATGAATGTGAACCACAAGTGGATTATTTTAGAGGGGAAAAGTGCGATTGGGGCAAATGTAGTGGGAACCATGCTCCGCTGTCGAATCGATCTATCGATTCGGATCGCACACCGATTTATCTGTAAGTGTAAGTCCCCGCTCGGCCATGAAACCCACTTGGGCAAGTCACACTCTCTCAGCCCTGGGAAAGGCCAAGGCAAACCTCCTCTGAACCAATCTTGCCAAGAAAAGCCCATGATAGGTTTGCCTTCGGTCCGCCATAAATCGGAAACGACTTGAAGGCACACAACAACAAACAAAACTTTAGGATGCCAGGGAGCTGTAGTGTCTCCCCAAACTACAAAGCCCAGGATTCCCAAGGATGCAGCCATTGCAGCTGAAGTGGAATCATAGCGCTGTAATTGTACAGTGTGAAAGGGCCATTTGCTCCAGACTGGGATTTGGAAGAGGGACTTCTTCTAATTCCTTCAGTTCATAGGATCACTCCTTCTTCTTCTTTTACTCTGTCTTTAACTACTCAAACCTTCCATTCCTTAAGAAAGCATCCTTTTCTTGCTTTAGCCCAGAACCCGTCCGTCGGAGAGACGCTCCATCCTGCCTTCACCGGAGTCCAGCAATATGCAGGTACCTTTGCCAGAGTCATTGTCGCATCCAGCAGGACACCAAAGTCCAGGAACTTGGGCTCAGTAGTAAAAACTCAAAAATCTTTGTTAAGCAAACTCTAGATCCAGTCTGGCATCTTTCATGGCCAGAACTGACCAACAAACGTTGCAACTGCCTAATTAAACTACAGTACAGTATAGTATAGTTGCAATACATCTCAGCTCCAATTTAGTGAATAGGATATTCATGGTGGGATTTGAAGTCGCGGCTTTCTGAGTTGGCAGTGCAACGGCTCCAGCAGATCCGCTTTTGTTGTCTCCTTTTTGCAGCTGTCTACCCGGCCACGACCATCACCCCAGTAGCTCAGGCCATTCCTCAGCCGCTTCCGATTATTCAGCAGCAGCAGCAGCAGCAGCGAGAGGGTAAGTCTGGGTCCTAACTCAATTGCGGAGAAAGGAAGGGGCGGAAAGGAGAGGACCTCAGTTGGGTGGCTTGTCATCTTGTAGAACAAGGATGGCGAACCCCTTTCAGGTCAAGGGCTCCCAGCCGATCTGAGCACTCATGTCAACATTTCACGTCTGGCTACGGAGACGTAGTCACCTTCTATGATCCTGCCTTCTTTCCATGAAGCTCATAATGTTGTTTTTGGTAAGTCCAGAGGGCTTTGGGTGAGTTTTCACCGAAGCGGAATAGAGCAACACTATTGCTTCCCTCAATCTGGGCACCATACTCCTATGAATGCAGCCTAGAATCGCATTGGCCGTTTTGGCCGGTGCGTCACACTGCTGGCTCATATTTTGTTTCTGGTCTACTAAAACCCTTTGAGCCTTTTCACATGGACTGCTTTCATGCCAGGTGTCAACCAACTTTATATTTAAGACAAAATACGTTGCCACATTTAGGCACCACCGCTTTGGGCTTTGGCCTTTGGCCTTGCCACCTCTGAAATGCCTACCACTTGGGTACCTTGCAAAGCTACCAATCCCAGGATTTCAACCATGAGCTCCCAGTGTTGTAGTACTTCACCAAAGGTCCTTTCCTCATGATACAAACCTACCATTACAGAGAAAGAGAGAACAAATTTGGACTACCATATCTAGAGCAAACTTTCAAAGGTTCAGCAATGGCCTACCTGTCTCGATCTTCTCTTCCTCGGACTTTATATTCTCAGCTCTAACCGCTATACTGTCCTGTCCCTCTAACCCACAGGTCCGGAAGGATGCAATCTCTTTATCTACCACCTCCCACAAGAATTCGGGGACAACGAGCTGATGCAAATGTTCCTCCCCTTTGGGAACATCATTTCCTCCAAAGTATTCATGGACCGAGCTACGAACCAGAGCAAATGTTTCGGTGAGCGAGAAATTCCGTAGAAGAAGGTCACCGCCATATGTTTATATTTGGGAAGGAAAGAATATTCCCCCCAAAATGGTTGGAAAATGGGTTTATTTAGCGTTGGGAAACCCCGTCAAGGATATTCCTGGACTGAGTTTGGGACTTCACAGTTTGGGATTTGTTCTGTGTGCAGATAACAACATTTTGGTGCAGAAATATTCTCTAGTGCATCTATACTGGAGAAATAATATAGTCTGACACCAAGTTAACCCCCTGGCTCCATCCTACATGTTGCCACGGTAGTTAAAGTGGAATCATAGTGCTAACTGGCTCACGTTAAAGAGCACCTCATCGTTTCTCCCGATCTCCTTCTTTCTTTCTTTCTCTCTCTTTCTCTCTCGTAGGTTTTGTCAGTTTTGACAACCCCTCCAGTGCCCAGACGGCCATCCAGGCAATGAACGGGTTCCAGATTGGCATGAAACGGTTGAAAGTCCAACTGAAGCGGCCCAAGGACACCGGTCACCCTTACTGACCAGGTGTGCAGGTTGCATTGGCCAAGGGACCCAGGGTATATCTGCACTCTATTTTCCTTTTTTCATTCTCTTTCCTGCATTCTGCTAATGGTTCAGGTCGGTTTTGCCAAGTGGCAGAAAGTAGGGTGGTTATGCAGCAATCTGTGACTATTTTCCTTTTGTGGAGGCCAGAGCCTCTTTGGAGGCCTTTGAACCAAAGTTGGATGGTCATCTATTATTATTATTATTATTATTATTATTATTATTATATTTTCTTATATCCCACCTTTTCCCCAATATAGGGTGTGCTTTGATGGTGTCTTCCTGCACAGCACAATGGGGTTGGGTTGGATGGCCCTTTAGGATCCCTTCCAACTCTAGGATTGTATGACCTATTTTCTAGTCTCTTGGACTCAACCTATTTCTTCCATGCTAGAAGTGATGGAATATTTATCAGCCAAGGTCTGAAATGAGCAACAGGAGGAATATCAGACTACAAAATATCATTGACTTTGACTTACAGCTACCCTCTCCTAGGGTTTTCTTGACAAGACTAATAGAATCGTAGACCTGGAAGAGACCTCAAGGGCTATCAAGTCCAACCCTCTGCCATGCAGAAATACATTTATTCATGGATAGTTTGCCATTGTTTTTATGGGTTTTTCGGGTTATGTAGCCATGTTCTAGAAGCGTTTATTCCTGACGTTTCGCCAGCATCTGTGGCTGGCATCTTCAGAGAACCATCTGTGGCTGGCATCTTCTCAGATGCTCGTGAAACGTCTGGAACAAACTCTTCTAGAACATGGCCCCATCGACCGAAAAGCCAACCAAAAACTATAGATGCCGGCCATGAAAGCCTTTGGCTTCACAGTTTGCTATTGGCTCCCTCTGAGGCATAGAGAGTGTGATGTCTCCAAGGAGTTTCCATGACGGTGGGGATTTGAACTCGAGTCACTTGGAATCCTAGTCCAACATTGAGTCTCAACACCATGTTGACTCTAAATAATTATTAGAAAGAGGTTACCAGATATACTCGGTTATAAGTCGACCTCATGTATAAGTCGAGGGCAGGTTTTAGGGCCAAAATTATGGATTTTGATGTGACCCATGGATAAGTCGAGGGTAAAATTTTGGAGCATGTAACAAAGAATCGAAAGGATGAATCAAAAGGAAAACGATGGCAAAGAGCTTACAAAATTCTGACAGCCATAACTGTGTTTACATTGAAGACTGAATGGATGAGAGAATAGAGCGGAATCAGTACTTCCAGAACAGATTATATTCTTGCCTTTCGCCAGGAGATGGTTCCCTTTTTAAAATAAGAATTAAAGTACAGTACTTACATTATAATAATAATAAGACTTATATATGAGTATATACAGGGTCCCTTTAAAGCTGAAAGAGTGTGCTTGCCCAAGGTTGCCCAATGGATTTCCATGGGAGAGCTAGGAGTCAAACCTTGATCGCTCAGAATCCTATCCCAACGCTCTAACCGCTGCACCATACTCCCCACCTCTGTTTTATGGGAAATCCTCCATATCCTTTGTTGACTGACTTTTTGCAACGTTGCCTCTCTTTCCCCTTTAGGTGAAGACGAACGACCCGCTATCCGTTGTTTCCTTCTTCGTCTTCTTTTCCGTTTAAAGAAGAGATTTCCAAAAACGATCTCTCGCTTTTCTCGGGCGGGCAAAAATACCCGCCTCCCTTAGGCCAAAACAGATCCCAACGACGCCTATGCCACCTCCGACTCTCCAAAAAGATTCTTGGGAGATGCACAAACCGGATTTTAAAAAGAGCCCTTGGGATCCACTCGGTGCCAGGGGCAGCTGCGTCCAGTTTCCGACACCTCGGGTGGCTTTTTCCTCCCCGCGCGGCAGCCCTTTAATTTAAAGCATATGTATATAAATAGAGGAAAAAAGAGAGAGAGAAAGAGAGAGATATAGGATATATAAATATATATTACAATCACTCTATTTTTTTTAAAACGAAAAAAGAATACGCTGGACCAAACCTTTTCTTCCTTTTGTGGCAAGCCGCCGAGGGTAAGTCAAAGCGGGACAATAGTGCCTGATTCTCGGATCGCATCGAGCGGGATCTTGGCTGGAAAAGAAGAGGAGAGGTGCGGGGCTTTGCCTAGGAACTGGGACTTTTTAATTTCATTCCCCCCCCTCCTTTTTCCTTCTTTCCTCATGTCGGTTGCCAACGACACAAGATGTGACTCGAAGAGATATCGCTTTCTGCGTGCTGAAAGTTTTAAAAAGAAACCCGTTTTGCTGCCAAGCTTGAGTTTGGAAAGAACCACAGACGGGGGAAACGAGGTACTGGAAGTGCCTTCCGGGCGGCACGACGGCAGCGTTGCCCAATGGGCGGAGGAGAGAGGCGACTTCTCCTCTTTTTCTTTCCTGTGGCCAAACTGTTCCTGACCCGACGGAGGGCTAACTCGAACAAAAAACAAAATAAAACTTTCGGCGTCAAAAGGGACAAAACCGAAACGACACGGCTGACAACACTGCCTCCGGCAACGGACTCGAAATCTTTGGACTGTTCCGCAGCTATCCAACGGTTCCGGTGTGCGAGTGAGTGTGGGTGCGTGGGTGGGTGGGTGCGTGGTTGTGCGTGAGAGGACTGGCTCCCTCCCCTCCGTAGAGATCCGAGCGACGCAACGCCGCAGGGGAGGTCTCGCTCTTCGCTGGACGACTCAACCAGTATGCAACGGATATATGTGTATGTATATATAACTCTATATCTTATCTATACAACGCAGCACAAAAAAAACCAACCCGAAAAGACTTTGCACAGCCAAAGGTCCGGCTGGTTCTTTCGAAACGGATATCGCAAATGCCATCACGATGGCCCCCCCCCCCCCGTTCCTATTTCATCCTTGTTCTATCCCACCCCCCGCAACCCCACTTCTCTAAGCTCCCCATCCCACCTCCTTTCTTTGCGACTAATAGCAACTTTATTTGCACCAGTAACACTTACCACAACTTTGTTTGCACCAAGCAGAACAGCACTGCCAAATCAGGCCCAAAGTCCAACCTCTAGGGACCGAGTCTCTGTTGTTGGGCTACTCACTAGATAGACTGCCACTCCATTTAGCGGTGTCAGCCCAATAGTTGCTTATACACACAGTCTTGTTGTTACTCCTACTACAGTAGATCCACTGAATCAGTTGGACTCGCTCATCTATCTCCAATTGATTCAATGGGTTGTCTTTTCCCATAGATTTTTCGAACGCTCAGGAACTGGGACTAACTCTGGCTTCCTGGTATTCCAATCTGACCCTTGGATTCTCCCCAGATATCCACACGCCTTTTCTATGGCATCATCCTTGGATGGCATCCCACGTTTTGTAGAGTTTTTCTTCCTTGTTCGGGTGGGAACAACTCTCCGAAGACCCCATTCCGGGCTATAAAAGCCTTCAACTAAAATATATTGATTTTATTTTTTTATTTTTAACTCCACTGAAATGTGGTCCTCAAGCATTTGCCTTTGGACCTTGGGCTGGAAGCTTTGGGGGAATGTGATTTGGGAGATGTCCCCAAAGGTCTAGCAGGGCTCACAGCCTCATGAAGTAGTGCGAGACCCACCACCCCAAACTCCTTTGCTGCTTCCAAAGGAAGGACCTGCCAAAATCCCATTTGGTTATCAGCCGCTAGTATCAATCTTGGATGGCTTTAAATTTTTCTTCGTCCCTTGATCTCTGCCTACATCCTATAGGATGGATCAGCCAGTTCTTTTTTTTTTCTTGAGCTTCTTCTCCTTTCCCTTTGTCCTGTAGCCCAAAACAGGGGGATTCCAGTTCAGTCGGGCAGTGAATCCGCTCCTGGTTTTGGCTAGCTTAAATGGAATTCTGATCCCCTTTAAAGGCTGAACTAAAAGCAGGCATGGATTCAATGCCCCACTGGCATGGAACACCACTGGCCCAAGTCTACTTTTCTTGGCCATTGCTCCAGAAAGCATTGCTCCCCACCTTACCCGGCCCTCCTGTTTCCTCCATCTTGCATCTGTCACGTCCTTTTTGGATTCTCACCTGATCCCTTTCATCCTTTGCTGGGCCTATCTCAGATATAAAGCACATTTCAAAAGCGGAGTTTAGCTTCTAATCACAGGAGAGCCGACATGCCAAGGTCTGACCAAATAATAATAATAATATATGAAATATGTATCTTTTAAAGAAAATGCTACATACCATCTCCTGCGGAGCTAGTCTGAAATATGCCAGATTTGGACTCTATACTTAAAACATTCCTGTTGTTGTGTGAGTGTGTGTTTGTGAGTCTGTGTTTGAGTGTGCAAGTGTGCGAGAGAGAGAAGAGGTAGGAAAAAGTGTCGAAAAGCCGTGTTCCATAGTGGTGGGTTTAAGGGGTAACATCCCACTAGAGCCAGAAGAGATAAAGGATGGACTGTCGGGTTGTTGGATTGCAACTCCCAGTGTTCTGCATCATTGGCTATGCTGGCTTAGGGCTGATGGGAGTTGCAGTCCATCAACCATAGGGAAGGCCTCACTCAGGGCTTCTAAAAAACTGCAAAGGGCACTTGAAGACTATCCAAACCCTCATGCCAGAATAATCCCTAGGTCCAATCCACCATGGAAATGGCCCTCTGATTCACCATGGCTTCCCAAGGGCCCAGTGGAAGGTGCAAAAACTTGAACCCGGGACCTTTGCATCCCGAAAGGACCAAATCTATTTCGGCATCCTCATACTGTTAAATAAGGGGAATGAATGATTTTGGCTAAATCCATTTCCTAAACTCCTGTTTAAATCAGCCCTTTCTGTGAAAACTAGAACCCTGAGGACTAGAAGCTTGAATTTAATGAGAGGAAGGAAAAAGTTTGGCATATAAGAACGCCTTGCATGCAAGAAAGCCTATAAAATTTCTGGGAACTGTAGTTTCTTGCGGCCCCAAAGTTCTCAGACAGAGAAGGCGAAATGTCTCACAACAGTACAAATCCCACAATTCCCTAGTGCTGAGCCATGGCAGTTAAAGTGGTATCAAACTGGATTATTCTGCAGTGCAGAAGCAGCCCAAGTCGCATCTCCTGGCCTGATTCAACCCCCAAAAATCTTGATTTACTAGGCAGCAGCTGCTGCGAGCAACAAAGATCTGTTCCTTGTCGATCACATTGATTTTTTTACTTCCCTCCAACAATCTCTGACATGACAATCAGAAATTGTGAGTGTCATTGTTTAAAAGTGTGTCGTTCTTAATTTAAACCAGGCTCAATTGATCCAAGTTTAGTCAGTCCAGGATTCCACGCTTCAGTGTTTCCCAAAATATCAGACGCACATTTTTTAATCCGTTTTTAGATTATTTTCAAATGCCTTTCCATTCCCACACTGTGGACCCAAACTCTAGAACAGTGATTCCCAAAGTGGGTGGTATGCCTTCGGACTTGGCAGCAATGTCCGGAGGGCTGTGCCCATTCTTGTCCTTCGCTGCTGCAACACCACAACAGCAAAGTCCAGAGAGCCATGCTGCCACAGTGCCATGACAGCGAGGTCTGGAGGGACTGACAAACAGTAAGGTCTGGAGGTCGCGGTGCTGCTTTCCTCCCAAGGAGAACGGCGCACACACCAGTGAAGTAGAGAGCAGCCATCTAGACCTAGTTGTTGTGGTGCCATGGCAGCGTAGCCCTCCGAACCTCGCTATCAGTCAATCCATCTGTCCCTCCAGCCCTCTTCTTCTTCACTGCTGCGGCACCGTTGCCCTCAGTTGGAAAGCAACATTGCGGTAGCGAGGTCCACAAGGCTGCACCAGTCCCACTCCTTAGCTGCCGCATCACTGTTCCCCTCAAGAGGAAAGGGGCATTGCGACAGCAAGACCCAGAGGGGTACAGTGGAAGCATCCTCTGTAGCAGTCCTCGCCCAGAAACTTGGGGTGGGCCAAACTGGGCGTCACCCCTCTTCTGAGGTGTCAGCCGCTGCTTTCCGCACCACCGCACCCCCCCTGTGTGACACCACTGCTGCTGCAGTTGCTTGCTTTCCTCAGACAGGGCGAGATAATAGGCAGCAGAAGAAACAATGGGATTGCAAATATCTGAAGCTGTGTGGGGAAGGCATGTCTCTGGGGAAGGAGTGAGAGCAGTATCTGGGGTCTGTTCTTGGAAAGAGTCCTTTACTTTGGAGGGGCTCCTGTAGTTAAAATCTCTCCCTTTCCCATCCATGCCAGTCTCCAGTCCAGAGCATGTGGCTTCTGCAAACCTCCTCCATATGCACTGGCTGCACCCTCTCCAACAGGACAAAGGATTGAGAGTCCTTCCTTGACAGGGAGTAGCCTTTCCATTTGCACCTGGGACCCTGGGAAGCAGCAACCAAGAGGCCTCTTGCCCATCATGCCCTTTCCCACAAGGCCAACATGGGCACAGCCAGCTGCTCAGTTGTTGCTCCCAGAGTGTCTGGGTTGCAAACGGAGCAGCGACCAAGACTGGCTGTTATGAATTTGCAGTAGAACAGTGAACCTAATATCCAGAGATAGAGAGGGATGGGTTGTCACCAAAGAGGAAAGGGGCCGGTAGCCCAAAAAGGTTTGGGGAACACTGCTCTAGAAGAACCAGGTGTCTGGACTTTCAGGGTAGATTTCTAAGGGCAGATAGCACTGCAGCTCCCAGCATCTTTCATCACAGCAACCACTGCTGGCTGGGGCTTATGGGAGTTGCAGTCTAACTTCTTTTTGGAGGGCTATGTCATTCCCACCCCTATTCACCAACTGATTTTGACCCAGGTCTCCTTGTCAACACCTGGGATAGGAAATTGGAAGGCAATTATGCAAAATCACATTAAAAAGGGCAAAATAACCTATGCAATAGATAGACAGGTAGGTAGGTAGGAACAGATTGTCCCTCATTCCATTCCATTATTTATTAATGATCAACAGATCAGATATACAGATAAACATCAGACACAGAGATAAAACAAAATGAAAATCAGATTATAAAAGGGAATAATTTTAATTGGAATCATCATAGAGAGTTTGCTCCTCTATAAAATACAATACAAATTTAAAAGTAATCATTGTATAAATATAGATTGGGGCGAGTATGTTCTGGGGAGCCAGACGGCTCAGTTTTTAGTCCTTGGAAGGGCTGCACAACATTGTGTTGACCATTATATTCAATAGGAGTTGATTTTGGGGGCCTTTTGCAAGGTGTGTGTGTGTGGCTATTTTAGGGTGGAGGGTGCCCCCAAAGAGGATATAAAAGGGTTGTTGTTTTTTTTACCAAAAGAAACATTGAAGTGTGCCAGGATCAGAGCATTCCCTTCCTGCTCTAGAAGTTACAGTATTGTAAATTTCTAGAGCAAGGAAGGGGTTCCATCCTTTCCAGGTCAAATGCACCAGTTTTGGAGCCTTAGGGTCTTTAATGCTATCTTAGACCACAGCGTCCATGTATTGCATTGGTGAAGAGCCCAAGCAATGAGTCCCGATGTGCCCAGCGGGGTCCACATCCAGCCTTTCTGGGCACTGAATGGACGTTGCTTCCTAGACCTCAGTCTTCCCATCTGAGATGCAGGGATAATATCCTCCAGGGCTAGCAATGGATGTAGTCAGTGGCTGCAATCCCTCCCATCGCCTACAAACTTGGTCCCGTCCACTAGTAAACATGAACGCTTTTGAAATATTTTACTTTTTGCTCTAATGTTCCATAACACCTTCTTTTTAAAATTATTCCATTTTAAAATTCCCTATTTTTTTTTCCCCAGCAGAGTTCGCCTTTATTTTTATTTTTCCTACAGTTGGGACCATCAAATGGATCTTGGTGCCCGTGGTATGAAAGCCTGCTGTGGTTTCCAAAAGAGAGATCAAAACGTCCATTCAGCTTTCCAAACTTTGGTCCTGCAGATGTTTTCAACTCCGGGTCCCAGAATTCTTGACTTCTGGGCTAAGCTGGCTGGGGCTCCTGGGAGCTGGAGTCCAAAACTTGGAGGACCAATGTTTGGGAATCACTGATTGAGACTTGCCAAAAACCAGCAGACAAGAGAGTGCTTGGCTTTGCACTTCCTAGGGCTTCTCTACATGGACAAATCATCCCAAATTCCTCCCAGGGTCCCTATGTCCTATTTACACGATGCAGGATGCAAACCCCGAATTGGGTGCGGATTGTCTTCATGACACCCACACCCAATTTAGGGCTTCCTCCTCTTAACCTGCATTTAAATAACCCTCCTTTTGCTGTGGGTTATTGTCTCTCTTTGCAGCGGATGGGTGGATGTCTCCATAAAGTGGTCCCTGCAAGCTGTCTGGCACCGTCGCTGTGGTTGCAAAGTGCTCTGGGGGCTCATTCCCACTATGATTTAAAGCTAATCGCTGATCAATTTATTTGACTGTCGTTTCCATTTGAAACCAGTTCCGATCCTACTTTGATCGATTCCTGTCGTGATAAAGCAAGCCAAATGCACTAGTTTCCAGGCACTAGTTTCCTAGCGGTTCTTTGGAACTGCTTAGTTCACTGATGATGCAAAGATGATTGACATTCATTTTGAAGTGGCTGAAATTAGCTGGGACGGCAATCGTGCCAAAAAAAGAAGCGAATACAAGGGGATAACTAAAAGATCCACTTTCACAGTGGGAATGATGGACCTTTTAGAATCGATTTAACAACCCGGAGCGAAGGCGAATCGCTCACCGGTTTAAATGTAAGTGGGAATGAGCCTTGAGATCAGAATGAAATGCCTATCATCCACAGCATTGCTGGATGTCTTGCTCTGACCTCAGCAGAAGCACCGGGCAACGAACAGGGACAATGTGGGAAGGCAGTCGCCCATCATTCAATGCAAGAGACAAAACCCAGCAGCAGGAGAGCAGATAACGGACGAATTTGGGGCCAGAATACTCCAGAGGCACAGGCAAGCCCCTTTTGTGGGATGTTTTACACTGGGCTGAAATCACAAGTTACTAGATCTCAACCAGGAGAGGTTCTCCTCCACCCAAGCCCCCATCTTTGGTTCCAGATTTGTGCCATTTTTGGCCATTTGCTACTCGGTGTTTGCTAAACGGCTCTAAATTTGGGACACGCCGCTTCTAGGAACGGCAAAGAAAGACGGCAAGTGACAAGACAGGGTATGAATGTACGACACGGTGTGAGTGACTTGTGCGGTTGTGTCTTTTCTCTTTTCTTTCTTTCCTTTCTCTAAAAGTCCACGTTTACAACTGTAAATACAGGTTTTTTTATACTTAACCTTGTCAATTCCGTACGTGATTTGTACAATTGTCGTTCTATTTCTGCTATGGAGTAATTTCATGATGGCTGAACCTTAATTTTGAACTTGAAAAAAAAGAAAAGAAATTATATATATATATAAAAATATAAATATATATATATACACATACACACCTATAACTCCTTTTCCCGTCCTTCCCCGCACTATAAAAAGAACATTTTGAAATAATGGAGTCAAACGGAGAGGAAAATAAAGCACACTTGGGTGAAGTCTTTCTCCACCGTTCATTCCATTTGAAACCGTTATGCCAAACGGTTTCAAAACTTTGCAGGTGAAGTGAACCCATAGACATCCGTGTCCTGCTCCTCTCTGTGGTCTTAAAAATCTGATGACGTCTATTGAATAAAATCAGAATTTATTTGAATACATCTGGATTGGTCTTGAACGGGTTCTGATTGACTTTGGTACAGAGGATGTCCGGGAGTTGCGCCTTCATAAATGGGCTTACATTTGCTGGAAGTAGAATTGGGCAGTTCTGCAATTACGATATCTGGTAGTGGGCTGCTGCTATGTGACTATGTAGCAGAGCTGGCAAAGTGACCATTGTGCAATGGGACAAATGAATTGGGGCCGGTGCACAAAGGGACGTGCATTGCATTCGGCACCAACGCTCATTGCATGAAACCTGGTACACATCACATCGGACACCAGTGCCTTTTGCATCATTCCTGGTGCACATCACATTGGGGACCGATAAGCGTTGCAGCAGTTTTGATGCACATCACATCAGGAACCAATGCAAATTGCATTCACTCCGATGTGCATTAGAATTACAAGAAAAGAAACACTGTGAAGAGCAGCTGAGACCATGCATTTCAAATGGCACTACACCAGTGTTTCCTGAACTTTGGTCCTCCATGTGTTTTGGACCAACTCCCAGAAGTCCCAGGAAACTTGGCCAATGATCAGAAATTCTCAGAGCTGAAACCCAAAACATCTGGAGAACAAAAGTATGGGAGGGACAGTTTTTGCCTCCTGATCTGACAGCCCCATAACCCACCTTAAAAACGTAAGCAGCCATACCAAGGAAATGTGTTCTCTGGCACTGGTGCCCAGGGCACTAAAAGATGTCATGTCCAGCTCTTTCCCACCATTGACCAGAAATGCAATCAGCAGAAAGAAAGATCCCTGTGGCTTGCTGGCAGGGAAGGGTCTGGATGCATCGTCTTCCAGCTCTGCCTGACTCTATCCCTTGGTACAGCTGCTGGATTTTAAGGTGGGTTTTTCAAGTTGGTCACTGCCGTAGTGCCACACTCATAAATGTGAATATCAAACATACAGGGTTGTGAGCTTGGCTGAGAACATTGTACAGTCCTCCCTCCATATCCATGTTCTTTTTTATCCACAGATTCAAGCATCCACAGCTTGAAGATATTTTAGGAAATACAGACATTCCAAAAAGTAAACCTTGATTTAGCCATTTTATATTAGACACCATTTTATTGAATGGAACTTGAGCATCTGCGGATTTTGGGATCCACAGGGGATCCTGGAACCAAACCCTGGTGGGAACCAAGGGGCCAATGTTACTACCTTACAAGATGCCAGCCAGTGTGCCCTCTGCATATGCGCAGCTCACCTAAGTCCCAACTAAGTGGGAATGTTCGTTGTTCACAATAGATGGGAGTTGGACTGGATGGTGCTTGTGGTTTCCTCCAACTCTAGGAGTCTATGATTCTGGGACCTTTGGGGAGGAGGCAGATGGGCCCTTCTTGCTGGGGAGGATGGGACTCGTGACCCAACAGGTTGCAAAGATGCTGGTCTAGGCATGAGGGGGATCGTAGTTGTAGTAGCCACGTATGATCTTGTCCCGTTGATCGGGGAACCAATCTCGAATCAGAAACAGGAGTTGGACCGTCCAAGGGTAGAAGATCTCCGCTGCCCGTGTCACTCCCCCTTTCACGATGGCCAGAGCCGCTTCCGAGGCCGGGGCAGCACTCATGTTCACCTTGCCCCTGGAAGGAGAGAGATGGTCTTCATTTGAATTCGGTCTATATCTATACCTGGGGTGAGCAAAGTGACAGTTGTCGGCCATATCTGGCCCCAGGACCATCTTCGTTGTCCCCCAGGGCTAAGAATAATCCATTATTTTCTGCCACATTTTGCTCCCAGCCCCGCAGCCATTTTGATCCACTCACTTCCGGTTGGTAAAAATGGCCTCTCCTCAGCCTAAAAACATGACACAAAAAAACCCTCACACCCCATAAATGAATCATATTGAAGGCAATGTTTGATTTGGGAGCATGCACCCCTCCAAAGTCCTCTGTTAAAATTGAATTTGTATAATCAAATGTGTTTCTCTCTTGGGTATATCTTCAGGGACCCTCATGGACCAAGAGGCAAAGAATAAATGCCTTGAATACATACATACATACATTTTGTATCTCCCCGATCCAAAATGCTTGGCACCATACTTGTTTTAGATTCAAGATTTCTTCTGGATTTGGAATATTTGCATATACATAATGAGAGCCAGCATGGTCTAGTATTTTGAACATTGGGCTATGATGACAGATTAGGGTTCAAACCCTCGCTTGGCCATGAAAACCCACTGGGCAAGTCTCACTCTCTCAGCCCAGAAAACCCTGCGATAGGGCCACCATGTGTCAGAAATGGCTTGAAGGGACAGAACAGCAGCAAGGAGAAATCTTAGAGATGGGACCCAAGTCCAAACACAAAATTCATTTATGTTTCATGTACAACGTATACACATAGCCCGATGGTAAATTTATACACAACATTGTTAATAATTTTGTGCATGAAACAAAGTTTGTGTCCACTGAACCCCTGGAAAGCAAAGGTCTCAGCCATCCAGGTGAACAGTTTTGGACTATTTCAGATTCCAGATAAGGAAGACTCAATTTGTAACATTTCCTCTATTTTATTGATGTTAAACAGAGGTTGCCAAGAGTAGCTTCTCATCATTTTGGCCAGAACAAGGGCCACAGAAAAAGTCTCCAGGGCCACATCTGGCCCTAGAGCCACAATTTGTCCATCCTGCTCTGTTTCATCCACGGCAGCCATTTCGGTGCGCCATGTACAGCCGCCCTATTGGAATCACCAACTTGCAAGAGCTGACTTGCTAAGGGATTGTTGACCTCGCACAGACGCTGAAATGATGGACACAACCCTAACCCTGACACTCACTTGACTTTCTCCATTGCGTTCTTGGTGTCAATGAGGCCGAGGAAGCAGAGCGTAATGCTCACGTCTTTCTTCTGCATGATCAGCTCGTGGCGCAAAGAGCCAAAGAAGCCTTCCAGGCCAAACTTGGTGGCTGCGTACGAGGCGACATATGGATTGGCGATCCTCCCTGAAATAAGATATCCAAGTCTCAGGGGGTTGTCTTGAAACAACAGATGAATGAAAGACACAGTCCCACAGAGGCTCCTAGAGTTGGAAGAGATTCCCAAAGGCCATCCAGACCAGCCCCTTGCAGGAATATGGCATCCAAGCCTTCCTGACAGATGGCCATCCAGCCTTTAATAATCTCCTAAAAAGCGTTTTCCACTGTCAAACAGCTCTTACTGCCAGGAACTTTCTCCTAATGCTGAAGTGGAATCTCTTTTCCTGGCGTTTGAATCCATTGCTCCATGTCCTACTCTCTGAAGCATCAGAAAACAAGCTTTTCCCCTCCTCAATAGGACATCCCTTGAAATATTTAAAAAGAGCTATCGTGTCACCCCTTACCAGTGATTCCCAAACTCTGGCCTCCCAAGTGTTTTGGATTTCAGCTCCCAGAATCTTAGACCAAGACTGGCCAAGAGGACCTGATTTTGAGAATCACTGTCTTAAACCTGTTTAGATATTTGGAGGGATGTCATATTGAGGATGCAGCAAGCTTGTTTTCTGTTGCTCCAATGTGCAATGTGCCCCCCTAGTCTCTGGCGGTTGCCCCCTACCTCGATTCTAGTTGCCCTGCACCCTGGGATTTGCAGTTCCCCAAAGGATTGACATCACTCACCTGCAAGAGAGGAGACCACAACGAGAGACCCTTTACTCTCTGTCAAGGCAGGGAGAGCTGCGGACGCGATGGCCACGTAGCTAAAGAAATTCACCTGGAATAGAAGAGAAAATACCTTTGAGTGGCTCCATTTTGTCTGTCTTGGCTGGAAAAAGATGGGACGCCTGCCCCTATTTGACAAATGGCTATCCATGAACCAAATAAACCAAAACATTTGTATTCATAGACTACATCAAGGTGTGACATTCCCATGTAGATGTAAAGGGGGACCCAAGGTTAAAAAGGTTGTAGTACCATTGCTCTGGGGTGTTTGGAGGGGCATTTCCACCATGTTTTGATCCCTGAGAGGGCTTTTTTGAAACACAGAATGACTTCTTCTCACTTTCTGATGTCAAAAAAGGGTATCTGCTGGGCCTAAAATGGTCCTGCAAAGCTTCAAAGCATGGTGGAAAGGCGTCCCTTGTCTTCTTGAGGTCATGGGGGGAGTTGGGAGGGTCCATTGTAGGGGGAGATGTAGTTTTGGGGGTTATCCCCCAAGGTCTTCTGGTGGACCAATGTGGCCTCCTAGCCTTCCACAGTTGGTCACTGTTGGTCAAGAGGGCCAAAGGTTCCCAACGTCTGTTGTAAGAAGTGTGGAAGATGCTTCCTCGGAGGATGGTGGAGTCTCCTTCTCTGGAGGTTTTCAAACAGAGGCTGGATGGCTATCTGTTACAGGGAGAGCTTGGGTTGTGTCTTTCTGCCTGGGGTCAGACTGGATGGCCCTTGAGGTCTCTTCCAGCTCTACCATTCTATGATCCTAAGCCAAAACTAGAGGAAGGCATCCTCCTCGCACCTGCATCAGCCATCGTTGCTGGTCCATGTCCCCATCCCACATCTCGAAAGGAGTCGAGCCGATATGGTTGAGAACCACATAATCCAGACCCCCTAGAAAAAGAAAGAAAACCCAGAAAAGATCACCAGAAACAGCCATATACACAGCTCCTTCTCAATGGTTGTGTATTGTGGCAATGGGTTGGATTAGATGGCCTTTGCAGTCACTTCTAACTCTGATTTTATGGTTCCAATAGGTTCTTCTTAGGTTCCACACTTTGAGCTATTTAAATATTTGAAGGGTCACCATGTAGAAGAAGGTTTTCTCCAGCTCTGGGTTCAAATGACAAGAGAAGAGACTCCACCTAAATGTTTGGAAGCACTTCTCGAGGGTAAGAGGTGTTGGATTGTCTTAGAAAGGGGTTGACTGTCCTTCTTTGGAGCTCTTTAAACAAAGCATTCTTGTTGTGTGCTTTCCAAGTCATTTTTTATTTATGACGCCCCTAAGGAGACCCTACCATAGGCAGGATTAAATCAGAGGAGGTTTGCTATTGCCTTCTCCTGAGGCTGAGAGCATGCGACTTGCCAGAGGTCACCCCATGGGTTTCCACGACTGAGTTGGGAATCGAACTGGATTAAATGGTCTTTGGTGTCCCTTCCAACTCTATGATTCTGCGGGACATGCACAGAGGCATAGTCATCCCTCAGGAAAGGGGCATGAAACCTGAAGAGGAGCATCCAACGCTGTGATATTGTCTGGCAGGGCTCACTCAATGGCGACTAACCGAGATGCTGCAAAGCAAAACGGACCAGATTTTCCGGCTCTGTGGGAGAGGCCATGTCAGCAGAGAAGTAGATGGCTTTCTTGGCTCCCAGTTCTAGACATTTCGCCATCACCTGGATGAAAAAAAAGAACAACAACCCACACTCAGAAGGAAGGGTGGGAGGAATTTTAAATAAGCAAACCCATTTTAAAGAAGAAACAATAGCAATAGTCTTAAGGTATAACCCATTTCCTGATGTACAGTACAATTCTTGTATCCTCAGTACTGATACCCACGGTTTCATTTGACCATGTCTGAAAAGGTCACCAGAGTGACTCTGTGGTCAAGTTCTGATGGACGTCTATGCATCTGGAGGTCCTTCAGCAGGATTCTATGGTCAACGTCCACCAGAACTTGACCACTGAATCATGCTGGAGGACCTCCAGATACCTAAAGAAGTGCATCTACACATCTGGAGGTCCTCCAGCATGATTTTGTGGTCAGGTTCTGAAGGACGTTGACCACAGAGTCCGGCTGGAGAACCTCCAGATGTATAGATGTCATATGTCCACCTGAACGTCCTCCAGCATGATTCAATGGTCAAAGTCTGGTGGGCATCTGAAATGCAGTCTGACCCATCAAGGTTCTTATGGTGTTTAACCTTCAACGTGACACATCCATCCCACCCCAATCCTGGATCTTGAATTCAGCTTCATGCTTACTTTCTGCAACACAGCTTCCCTCCTGGCTGTGAGGACAATTTGGGCCCCGAATCGGGCATAATGATAGGCCATCTGTTCCCCGATCCCATCACTGGCACCGGTCACGAGGACCCGGGCACCTGAAAGGCTTTCTAGAAGAGAGACAGAAAGAAAATTAAAAATATGACCAATGAAAAGAACAAGGTAGGAGTGGCAGTGAAGACTTTGTTGTTATTTGTCATCAAGTCAACTTTGTGGCAAAGTGGTCTGAGCATTGGACTATGCCTCTAAAGGCCAGGTTTCAATTCCCAGCTCAGCCATGAAACCCATCTGAGCAAATCATATGCTCTCAATCTCAGAAGGCCATGGCGAGCTTCCTCTCAACCAATCATGGCAAGAAAACCCCATGATAGGGCTGCCTTAGGGTCGCCATAAGTCAGAACTGGCTTGAAGGCACACACTACCATCACCATCTTCAACTTATGGGGACCCTGTGAATGAGAGACCCCCTGTCACTCAGCTTGGATCAAGCTAAGGACTTCTCCAATCTTGCCATTCATTCCCAAGCATTTGTCCAAGGAAAAGCCAGCAAAGAGGACATGAGCACTATTGCCTTCCCATGTTCTTATATACCAACTGTTGTTGTTGTTGTTAACTACCCTTGAGTTGTCCTCAACTCATGGTGACATCTCCAACCGCTCCTATACCTTTGACCTCTCGGATCGAGGCTATCCATCTGGCATGTGGTCTTCCTCTCTTTCTGCTACCTTCTACCTTTCCTAGCATTACTGCTCCATTTCTAGTGATCCATGTCTTCTCATGATGTGGCCAAAGTACAACAACTTCAACTTGACCATTTTGGCTTCCAAGGGAAGTTCAAGCTTGATCTGTTCAACCATCTGTTTGTCTTTTTGGTCTTGGAGCACTCTTCTCCAGCAACACATCCCCAATGAATTGATTTTCTTCCTATCCGCTTTCTTCTCTGTCCAACTCTCCCATGGCCAGAGGGAATACCATGGTTTGGACGATCCTATCTTTGATGTTCAGTGTTACATCTTTACATTTCAGGCTCTTGTCCCATTCTTTCATAGTTGCCTTGGCCATTCCTAGTCTTATTCTTATTTCTTGGCTGCAATCTCCGTTCTCATCAATGGTCGATCCAAAGTATGAGGCATCTTTATTTCGGAATCTCCTCATCTTCTAGATTAAATTTATATAAATCTTATGGCCATTACTGTGTATACTCATGTATAAGTCTAGAAATGTTAGTCAAAAATTGACCCCCCAAAACTGAGTTGACTTATTCAAGGGTCAATGTAAGTACAGTAATAATAATAAATAATAATAATTTGTTTTATTTATATACCGCTATTCCAAAGATCATAGCGGTGAACAGCAAGTAAGCTAATTAGCAAGTAGCCTCTCCCAATTTGCAGGGGATCTGTTACAGACCCCCATCGCTAAAATGACAACTCACACATATTCAAGTCCCATAGAAAACAGTGGAGTGTGCTGCCATTTTATTAATGGGTGTTTGTCCCTCCTGTGAAGAGCAAGACCATGGATCCAAGTCTGCAAAAAGGGAGAGACAACTGTACTGTACTTTAACTCTTATTCTTAAAAAAGAGAAAGAAAAGAGCATAATTTGTCCTGGAAGCAAAGACCCCCCTCTATTCTCTCCTCCATCCGGCTTTAGTATGAGTTATGTCTGCTAGAATTTTGGAAGTTCTTTGGCCTTGTTTTCATTTGTTCCATCCTTTAGATCAGCTGTTCCTGTTCCCAAATTTTGATCCTCCAGATGTTTTGGACTTCAGCTCCCAGAATTCCTGACTGTTGGTTAAGCTGGCTGGGGCTCTTGGGAGTTGAAGTACAAAACCCCTGGAGGACCAAAATTGGGGAGTCACTACTTTAGATCCTGCCTTAAGGTCATATCAAAACCCATAACGTTGGCTCCATAACCTGCCCTGGACTTATACATGAGGATGACTTATAGTTGAGTATATACGGTATGTAATTACGAGTTACTCACATAATTACTTACACAATTATGTAAATTGTCAGCACTATTTTACCATCATCACCGTTCTCCGTTAGAAGACAGCTGACTCCGGATGAGACCAAATACTCTTCTAGCCCAATGTCCTGGTTCTTACCATATTTTAGAGACGCTTACTTAATGAAAATATATTTCCATACACTCCATCCTACAGAATCCAGGGATCTGTAGTTTTGCAAAGCACCGCTGCTCTTTAACAGAGAAGGCAAAAGATCTGGTAAAAGTCCAAAACCCTAGGGTTGCATAGGATGAAGCTACAGCACTTGAAGTGGTGTTAAACCGCATCATTTCCACCATGTGGATGCATCCTTAACAGATGCGCATGGGCATGGCAGTTAAAGTGGCATCATAGTGCATTATTTCTGCAGTGTAGATGCAACACTCAACGCTTAAACCACCGCACGACGCTGGCTTTTCAACCTACCTGGCTCAAACGTATCTCTCCATGAGAACGCCACCCAAACAGCCAGGATGGCAAGGATGGACAGCAAAAGTGTGATCCCTCTCATTCCCCCCTGATTTCTGGACAGAAGGCGGCTGCGAATGTTGCTGCAGATAGGAGAATCCAAAGGTTGAAGCGGAGGTCAGGTTCACAGGTTTGGATTCAAGCCACTTCTCTCCATACGCTCCCTGAAAAGAAAGCAAAGGTCGGAAATGAGAGATTGGAAAACACAAAGCTGTCGACACCTCCCACACGCTGTGTGTGCATACGGGGTGTGTGTTTTAGAAAGACTTTGCATGTAGCCGATATTTAAAGCTGCAACCCACACATGCACTAACTGGGAAGGCAATATGAGCTGTGAAATTTTATTGATTGATAGAAACTATGAGCCGTTGCATTTCCATATACTTCTACTTGGACGACAGCAAATGCACCAAACTAAAATTTTCGACTATGGCACATACCCCTGTTAACAAAGCCCCCGACAAAGAAGCTCCTTTTTACAAAGTGTTTTCATCCCTGCCCAGTCTTAGCTAGGTTTTCCTTGTCCTTCCTAATTTCCTAGCTGTTCATCCTTTCCCTTTCTTTGCCCTCTGTCTTTGTTGTTGCGTGCCTTCGAGTGATTTCCGACTCATGGCAACCCTATTGCGACTCTATCATAGGGTTTTCTTGGCAGGTTTCCTCCAAGATGCCATTGCCATCCTCAAAGGGCCAAGATCACTCAGTGGGTTTCCATGGCCAAGCTAGGATTCAAACCCTGGTCTCCAGAGTCATAGTCCAACGCTCAAATCAGTGCCCCATCTTGGCTCTATTTCTCTGTCCAGCTGGAAGCTTTCCAAGGGCTGGAAAAACACAGTTTCAGTTGCAGCAGTGTGTTAGCAATAAACAATGCAATAAACATAGCTTTAGAGGGTCTTTCCGATGCTACTGCGGCTGTGTGTGTCTGCCTGCAAAAGGCAAGGCGAACAACAACTGCATGCAGATTCCCTTAGGCTGCATCCGCACTGCAGAAATAACCCATCTTGACACCACTTTAACTGTGGCTCAGTGCTATGGGAATGAAGGGAACTCTAGTTTTGGGAGACATTTAGCCTTCTCCGTCAGAGAGCTTTGGTACCACTACAAAGTACAAATACCAGAATATCGTAGCATTGAGCCGTGGCAGTGAAAGCGGTGTCGAACTGGATTATTTCTGCAATGCAGATGCATCGCTTTAGCCTCCTTTGGATTCCTGAGATTTGCAGTTATTTGCAGAAATAATATGAACCTGCATTTACAACATCTCATTGTCTTCTGTTATTTTATCATTGGATTATTATTTACTATTGTTAGTGTTAACTGGGTATTTTAAGTGTTGTGTTGGAGGGAGGAATAATGGGTTTTGTTGGGTATTTTATTGTATTCTGTATTGCATTTTATTC
>NC_056528.1:28653011-28867384 GCF_019175285.1 Sceloporus undulatus
TTATTGGAAGCTGCCTCAATCCAACCAGAGAGGTGGGATATAAAATTATTATTATTATTATTATTATTATTATTATTATTATTATTATTATTATTATTATTATTATTATTATTCGTTCTGGCCAAGGCTGCATCCACACTGCAGAAATAATCTAGCCTCAGTTATTATATAATAATAATAATAATAATAATAATAATATATCTCTCTTTTCTGGTTCCTGCACTACATTGCAATGCAGCTCCCACCCTTATGTCAAAATAAATAAATATAATATAATTAATAAGTAAATATACAAAATAAATATAATATAATTAATAAGTACAAAATAAATATAGTATACATAAATAAATATATGAAAAATACAATACTGTCTACACAAATAAATACACAATACAAATATAATATACATAAATAAATATGCAAAGTAAATATAATACTGTCTATGTAAATAAATATACAAAATAGATGTAATATATATATAAATAAATATAAAAATAAATTTAATGTACATTAAATACACAAAATAAATAAAATACTGTCTACACAAATAAATATACAAAATAAATATAATATATGTAAATAAACACAAAATAAATATAATATTTGAAATTGCTTGCAGTGGTTTTTGGACTATGCAAGAAACCAATTATTGCATGCCTTTTAAATGGCTCTTTTGCAAAATGGGTTTCTTAATTGCAAGCCAACAAAGACAGGTAATAAAAATACAGGACAAAACGCCACCCAAAACAAACACTCACCTCCCTATCAATTAAAAGGTTACATAACAACAACAACAACATATTTTAAAGGGACTGAATAGTTTGCAAACAGAGCTATTTGCCTCCCTTTTTTAAATTCCAGGCGCGACCTTAAATCTGGAGCCACCTTAAGAGAACCAAAGCCAGCCCCAGGAGGTATAACCATAGAGTTGCGGGGATAGAGTAGCCAGGTATAGGAGGGGCACGTGGCCACACCCGCGCATGCGCAGAGCGGCAGAGGCCTCCCAAGGTCAGTTGTAACAGTTACCATAGAAATAAAATTCACAAAGCTTTAATCATAATTATTATTTTGCCTATTGACGGGGAATAGTGTTGGCGAGAGACTTTATTTTACATTAATTCAGCTTCCCCCCCCCTTTAGACAAATAAGCTGTTTGGGTAACAATGGCGTCCTCCTCTCGCTTGGCAACAAGGAAAGTCTCGCGAGAGTAGGCGCTTGAGGCCGAAAAATCGGTGCGGCCGGGCGCCGAGCTGCCCTTGGAGCGGCGAAGGCGTGGTTTAATCATGGCGTCTCGCGTCTTTCCCTTGATTAAGTGAGTCGGGAGGGCGGTTTCTTTGATTGTTTAGGAATAATAATGCTATTTGTTAATTATTTTAATGCATGAAGAAGAAGAGAGCAGAAAAGGAGGTTTTTAAAATGGTTTCCCTTTTGCAATTGCAGCCCAAAATGCTTTTTAGTCCCCTTTTATGTATTGCACCCCTTTTCTACTTTGCAATACACACACACACACACACACACACACACACACATTTGTATATGTATAGTATATATATGCATGCATGTGTATATGTATAACTGTGTGTATATTTTAAAGTAGGAAAGGGATGGAATGCATAAAGAGCAATAAAAAAGCCTTTTTGCATTGCACTCCTTTTCTGCTTTGCAATATATATATATGTAAAAAAGGGCTGTAATGCAAAAATGCTTTTTAATACACACACACTATATATATGTGTGTGTTTGTCTGTAACATATATATATATATATATAGACACACATATTGCAAAGTAGAAAAGGGGTGCAATGCAAAAATGCTTTTTAATATATATATATATACACACACACACTATATGTGTGTGTGTTTGTGTGTAACACACAGACATATATATACACACAGACACATTGCAAGGTAGAAAAGGGGTGCAATGCAAAAATGCTTTTTTTATACACACACACTATATATATGTGTGTGTTTGTATGTAACATATATATATAGACACGCACATATTGCAAAGTAGAAAAGGGGTGCAATGCAAAAATGCTTTTTAATATATATATATATATATATACACAATATATATGTGTGTGTGTGTTTGTGTGTAACACACACACATATATACACACACACACACACATATTGCAAAGTAGAAAAGAGGTGCAATGCAAAAATGCTTTTAATTCCTCTTTTTGCTTTCCAACCTTTTCCTACTTTAACACACACACATATAGCCTTCCCCTGAGGCTGAGAGAGTGTGACTTGTCCAAGGTCTCCCATTGGGTTTCATGGTCCTGATGGGATTCGAACCCTTGTCTGCCAACCGACGTTCAAACCGTTATGCTATGAACCAGACTTTCCCTTGTCTGCTCAGGTTCCTGGTCAAAGGAGGCTTAGCCGGAGGCGCCGTCTACGTTGTCTATGACCAAGGCCTGCTGAGCGGAGGCGAGGAAGGGGCCCATGCCCTCCGGAAAACCCGAGAAGCCCTCCCTCCGGCTCTGGAGGAATGGACGAAATATTTCGGATGGCAGGTGAGCCTCTCGGTTCCTGGCGTCTCGAGGGTTGTGCGACTCCAGGAGGATATGGAGCGAGCTTGTTTTCTGCTGCTCCAGAGAAACTGGGATGGCTCAAAAGCAGATGAGAAAGTGGGATGGCAGAGGAGTAATCAAACCTGGCACCTTCAGCATCCAAGGCAGGTTGCATTGATGTCTGGATTTGAACCCAGGCTGTCCCATTAGCCTGATGTTTAGGCATATACCTTTAGTATTTGGCCTGATATCCTCCCAGGTTCCCTGAGATGCATTGATTTCAACCAGACAGTGCTTTTCTCAGCCTGACATTACTTTTCCTTTTCTCTGCCGTATGTTTGTGTTCTGTTTCTCCAGCTTCCGGCCATCCCCAAAACCGAATTTTCTCTCTGCAATGCCTGGAATTCAGGTAAGGCTCTGCAGTTGGTTTGTTTTTACAGAGGCCAGGAAGAATAGGCAAGCAGAATTATTATTATTATTATTATTATTAATAGAACTGTTCAATTGTATACATTGCTGTATGATTTTAATGCCGTACGCCGCTTGGATTGTTTTAACAAAAAACGGGATATAAATAAAAGCCATTGCCTTCCTCAGAGGCTGAGAGAGTGTGACTTTCCTAAGGTCACCCAATGGACTCTGGGGCTCAGTGAGGATTCAAGTCCTGGTCACCCAGGGTCCTAGACCCCATTTACACTGTAGAAATAATGGAGTTTGACACTATTCCATTGTATTGAATCCTGGGATTTGTCGTTTTGCCAGGTCTTTCGCCTTCTCTGCCGAAGAGGGCTGGTGCCCCACCAAACTACAAATCCCAGGATTCTGTAGGATGGAGCCATGGCAGCTAAAGTGGTGTCAAACTGCATTATTTCTGCAGTGTAGATGTGCCTTTAGTCAAACATTCAACACCACCACACTGTACTGGTTCCATTTTGACATTTTATACACTTACAGCAATCCTATCCTAAGATTTTCTTGGCCAGATTTGTTCATAGGAGGCTTGCCATTGCTTTCTTCTGAGGCTGAGAGAGCGTGACTTGACCAAGGCCACCCACCCAATGGGTTTCCATGGCTAAGAAGGGACTTGTGCCCTGCAACACTCAAACAACTACATCATAGTGATGCAAAAACCTTCCTTCCTCCCTGCAAGAAATTAAAGTGAAGCTTTGCTGCATGTTCTACCTGGGTATAACTTTGGTTTTAATGTGTTTGTTTAGGGGTCCGGACAGTCATAGGTGCTTTCTCCGTGGCTCCCACCCGGGCCGGTGAGTATACCCAGCATGGTTGGAAATACGTGAAGGATCTCGTGAAATGAAACCAGCAGAAAAACCATCTGTCTGTTCCCTCGTTGCCGAAATGCCAGCTTTTCTGCACCAACTGCCAGAGAACAACCGTGCAACTGGGAAAGGGCACGAATAAAGACTTTGAAAGAGCCCTGGCTGCATTTGATGTGCTTAAACTACGTGTTTCAAAATCAGATTTTAAGTTTAAACTTCCTTTACCTTAGTGGCACGGTGTTTAAATTCCAGTCCTGCAGCCACAAGGTTGTGAGTTCGATCCCAGGGCTCCAGGGTTGACTCAGCCTTCCATGTTTGCGGAGGTCGGTCAAAGGAGTCCCCAGCTTGTTGGGGGCAATTGGCTTACAGACAGTAAACCGCTTTGAGGATGCTGAGTTCACTATTAGTGGTATAGAAATATAAATGCTATGGCTTAGCTGAGTTTTAAGATGGAACCTGGAATCATAGAGTGGGAAGAGACCCCAATCCAACCCCATTCTGCCATGGAAGAAGACACCATCAAAGCAGTGGCATCACAAGTTGCACTGAAAGACCTAGAGAGGATACTCTACTTGGCATTTGTATTCTTCCAGTGCAGTTTCTATGGTCGGTGTCTGTCAGACATTGACCACAGAGTTGCCCTGGAGGGCCTAGAGATTACTAGAGAAGTGTCCTCTCGGGTAAAACCATGGTGTTTTTGTTATTTGCGGGTTTTCCATATTCGTGGGGATCTTGTGCCCCTAACCCTAGCGACTATGGAGAGACAGGTGTACATTTAGGTTGTGTGTATGAGATTGTAATTTGAAAGTACAATTTGAATTTTGCTAGTCGCTTACGTCGGAACTGTTAGCATTAAATCCAGTGGTATATGGGAATTGCGATTTACGAATAACAGTACCAAAAAAGCATGACTAAGGATTGTATATGGTGTGGAATGGGAGGAAGTCAATGGCGGAGGGGTGACACCATGAGTTACCGCACAAAGTGACACCAACCCTAGGGACGCCACTGCGTCAAAGTCCTCTCAAGAGAAGGCCATCCAGCCTCTTGTTTAAAAACCTCCAAAGAAGGAGACCTCACACCTTCTGAGGCACGTCTTCCACGGTCAGCTCTCACCATCAGGAGGTTCTTCCTAATGTTTAGGTGGAAACTTTTCCTATAGTTTGAATCCATTGCTCCAGGTCCTAGTCTCTGGAGCAGCAGCAAACAAGCTTGCTCCATCCTCAATAGGACATTCTTCAAATATTTAAACATGGCCATCATGTCTCCACTTAACCTTCTCTCTTAAACATCCCCAGCACCCTGAGATGCTCCTCAAAGGGCTTGAGGGTCTCCAGACCTTTCACCACTTTGGTCGCCCTCCTCTGGACCTCCTTCAGCATCTCCATATCGTTTTTGACTTGTGTTTCCCAGAACTGGACACCGGATTCTAGGTGAGGCCTGGCCAAAGCTTCTCTTGATCACCAGTTAAACACCAGTTAAACGCATACCCAGGAAAAACAGCAACTTGGGAATGGAGCATATAATGCTTACGCTTGGCCTTTTCTCCCATCAGTCTTCCAAGGCTTGCCAAAACCAAAAAGGTACTTTTAGCTGTCGCCAGGAAAATAGCACAGAGGACTCCAGTTTAACCTCTCTGGGAAGGTTTCAGCCACTGAAAATTAATTCTCTGTTGTCCCAATTTTTCAGCTGCTTTTAAAATGTCCCGGTTTTTCCTCTCCTCCTGCTTTCCCTCTTTGTCTTTCCATTGCTGCAAACTGTCCAAAGGGTGAAAGACAGTTGAGGAAAAACTTGGTGGACAGAAAGGGTCAAGGTTGTTGTTATATTTATATTCCGCTTCCCCCCAACAATTGGGATACAAAGCTCCTTTGCAAATGAACGATGCAATTGTAAAGACATACAAAAGCAGGCATTAAAACAATCCAACTAATCTAGTATTAATATGACCTGGATTGGCACATTAGATGATGGTTTCGTATTCCTGGCGCATGGCTTCGATGTAGATTTCTTCATGTTCCCAGTAGAAGAAGGAATGCCTTTGCTCCAGAGGCAGGTTGACCGATGGGATCCTCTTCTCCTTGGACTCCTTCGCTGGCCTTTCTTCTACGAAAAGCAATAACAGCCATCAAATGGAGCATAATAAAGGTTTTTGGCGTTGAAAAAGAAATCTCCCAAAGGATTTTGAAATGGTTACCTGCTGCATTTAAAAGCACCTTTATTTAATTTATGTATTTGGAGTATTTATACCCTGCTGCTCACAAATTGTTAACTAATTGTTAAATTGTTTATTCGGGTTGCGAGTTCGGGATCATCCCAAGCCTTGAGGCGGAAGCATTAAAACATTATTGCTCTAAGTACCAACTGTGGCTGCTCAGAGTTTTGCCGTTCAAAAATACATGCGCAAAGGACATATTTTCCTATCTGGGCATTAAAGTAGACATCTGAATTATTTAAGGAGGTTTTTCTCGGACGGAGGTGAAATGGAGGCATGGTTTTTCCTGCTTATTTGTTTAGTAGTACTTTCCCCACCTCCTAAATAGGAATAATCCCTTCTCATGGGTTTCTATGGTTGAGCAGGGATTCGAACTCTGCTTTCCGGAGTCATAATCCAATGCTTAAACTATTAAACCACACTGGCTCTCATAGCCACCAACATTTCACAGATGGAAGCCAGGACATGTGTGGCCAAAGGACATTGCAGTGTGGCCAAGATGGCAAAAGATGAATGAGGAAGGACACACAACCTGGGAAAGGCTGCAGAGGTTTGCTTTAGCCTGAGCCTCTTGGGAAGGGGAAGGCTGTCTGCATCCTCTCTTCTTCCCGCTACTGACTTAATTGACTCAACTCATTTTGCATTTTGAACGACTTAAATTTTTGTATGACTTTTGCATTTTGAATGACTTTTTTATTTTTGCAGCAATTGCGTTGAGGACAAAGGTGGAAGGAGGGGAGAGAAACCGGGACGTTTGAAAAGCAGCTGAGAAAGTGGGACAGTCGAGGATTAATTGATACTATAGGGTTTTTTGTAGGGGTTTTTCAGGCTCTGTGGCCATCTTCTGGAAGAGTTTATTCCTGACGTTTCGCCTGCATTTGTGGCTGGCATCTTCGGAGACACATAAAACCCACCAAAAACTACGGATGCTGGCAGTGAAAGCCTCCAACTTCACATTAATTGAGACTGTCCATTAATTAGGACAGTTGGAAAGAATGTCAGCCAGGTTTTGCTAGACTGTACAAATGCATGCTGCTACAACAACTGTTCAATCTCAAATGCTTTGGTGTTTTGGGAAGCAATGCAACTTTTTGCAGAGTTGGGAGATGCCTTCTAACGGCTCGACTTTTTCCAAACGCACCTGTTCCAGTGTCAACCGTCCGTCCAAAGAGGAAGACCGTGCCGGACATCATGGCGGCTAGGGTCAAAACCACGAGGAGTATGGCCCACCAGCGGGTCTGTGAAAAATGAGAAAGAGAGAAAGAGAATCGAACCCTGCTCTCCAGAGTCATGCAAGTCCAAATCAAGAACTAAGAATATAGGAAGAAGTCTTAAGGTGGGCTTCTTAAGGAGGCTGGATGGCCATCTGTCAGGTATGCTTTGATTGAGAGTTCCTGCATGGCAGAATGGGGTTGGACTGGATGGCCCTTGGGGTCTCTTCCAACTCTATGATTCTGTGATTCTCTTGACCAAGGCTCCATGGCCTGTTGCAATGATCAGAGGCATAAAGGTGACAGACTTCAGAGGTAGGCTGCACCTGCATCTAGAGGTTCCATGCCTTCAGCCAAAGCCGCTTAGAAGGGCAGGTGAGATTTTGTTTAAGAGTTTTCTGTAAATGCTTTCCAGATTTTGCAAATGTCATCATGCATATCAATTGCATATATATATATATATATATATATATATATATATATATATGGGCTCAGGTCCCATTAAGAACAAGGCAGTAACAGAATTGTATCCCATCCAGCCTTTATGGACTTCCTCAGATCCATTTCATTTTGACGGACCTTTGAGCCTGAACCGGTTAGGGAACTGAGTGGATCCAGGCCCTGGAAATCACATAATCCTAGAGTTGGATGAGACCCCAAGGGCCACCCAGTCCAACTCCATTCTGCCATGCAGGAACTCACAATCCAAGCATCCCTGACAGATGGCCACCCAGGATCTGTTTAAAAACCTGCAAAGAAGGAGACGCCACCATTCTTTAAGTCAATGTCTTCCATCGTCAAACAGCTCTTGCTGTCAGGAGGTTCCTCCTAATGGTGAGGTGGAATCTCTTATCCTGTATTTTCTCCAGGTTTATTCTCTGGAGCAGCAGAAACCAAGCTTGCTCCATCCTCAATAGGACACTCCTTCAAATAAACAGGGCTATCATATCCCCTCTTAACCTCTTCTTCTCCAGCTAAACATACTTAGCTCCCTATATCTCTCCTCCCAGGGCTTTATGGCTTCCAGACCCTTCACCATTTTGGTTACCCTCCTTTGGACACACTCCAGTTTCTCCACATCCTTTTTGAATTGTGGTCCCAAGAACTGGACCCCATATTCCAGGTGAGGTCTCACCAAAGCAGAATAGAGTGGCACTATTACTTCCCTTGATCTAGATGCTATACTTCTATTGATGCAGCCTGGCATCGCATTGGCCTTTTCAGTTGCCGCATCACACCGTTGATTCGTGTTGAACTTATGGTCTACTAGGACTCCTAGATCCCTTTCAGATATCGTCTTGTTAAGTTAGGCATCCCCCATAATCCTGTATCTATGCATTTCATTTTTTTCCTTCTCTCTGTTGAAATCCATTTGGTTAGTTTTGGCCCCGCTTTCTAATCTGTTTTTTAAATCATGACAAAACTGTGGCCAGCATTATACTATCCCCACTTGCCTTCATCCAGGTGGCAATGTCTTCCATCTCGATGAAGTCCAAGATGAAATTCTTCACCCGGGCAATGGGACCGTCTTCGTCGACAAATCTGCAGACATGGAATTTGTCGCAATAACCAGTCTTGTCCCCGCAGGGTGATCCAGGGATCAAGGGGATTTCGGAGCCATTGAAGAAATGATCCCAGCGGAGAGAAGTGGTACTTGCGCAGGTTTCAGGCTGCCCTGGAGATGCCATTTTGGGAGGCGAAAAGAGAGGGAAAAGAATGATCACAACCATCTGATATACAAGCAATATCAAATTGTTACACATCCAAAAAGGCATATTGATTTTTAACACTAACCATCTGATATAAAACCAAATTGATACACATTCAGAAAATGCATATTGATTTTTAAACACTAGCTGATACACAATCAAAATCACACACATTCAGAAAGTGTGTATTGATTTATAACACTGACCATCTGATATAATATCAAAATCAAATTGATAGACATTCAGAAAATACATATTGATTTGTAACACTAACCGGCTGATATACCATCAAAATTATACATTGAGAAAATGCATACTGATTTTCGAACACTAACCATCTGATATACAAGCAAAACCAAAATCATACATGTTCAGACAATACGTATTGATTTGTAACACTAACCGTCTGATACACAATCAAAATGGAAATGATATACATTTAGTAAATACATGCAAAAAATAAAGAAACGGAGAGAAGGAAAAGAAATAGAAGGGGGAAAATACTGTATAGATAAGGGGGTAAGTACATCTACAATGCAGCTTGACAAATCCAATTTGAACCTGGCAGGTTGGAAAGCTTCATTGTCACCTGAGATAAAACAAAGGCACCAGATCCTGTCTGATCTTGGAAGTTAAGCAGGGCCAGCCCTGGTTAGTATTTGGATGGGAGACCATCAATGAATCCCAGATACTGTAGGCTACATATCAGAGGAAGGAACTGGCAAAGCCACTCTGAGGATCCCTTGCTTCAGAAAACCCTATAAAATTCATACAGCCAGCATAAGCTGACAGGCGACTTGAAGGTGTGCGCATATATATATATATATATATATATATATATATATATATATATATGCGCATGGATGCAAGACCTGGAGTGGATTTGCTGACCCACTTACACGGGAGCCACCAAATACCCAAGTTTACGGGAACCATTTTCACCGCTTTTTGTGGCCCTGATCCATCAAGGATTAAGAGTCGGTAACGTGAAACCAAGTCCGAACCTGGCAGCTGGCAACAGAGTTGGCACCTCTCCCGTGGGGAAGCGGAAACGCAGTCGCACTGTTCCAGCCCATGCTGGATGCAGAGGGAACCCACGCAAAGCTGCAAAAGAATAAAAGGAAGGGAGTCAAAATCAAAGGGAAAATATTATTGCTTTGGCTGTTTGGAAGAGCTGCAACCAGATTGTTGGATGGGGTTGGTGCCAGGGTGCAAAAAACTCCCTTATCTCCTCCCAGGCTCTGGAACTCCCTTCCCAGGGTGCTATTTACACTGTAGTATGACACCACTTTAACTGTCACGACTCTATCCTATGGAATTCTGGGATTTGTAGTTTGGTGATGCTGCAGTGACATTTTGCACCTGGGGACTTGTGTGCTTGCCAGGTCATTGATGGGTTTTCCCTATCAATGGAAAGGGACGGTTCAGGGCAGAGCAGCATATTCCATATTCCAGGTGAGCAGAAGAGTGGCACTATTACTTCCCTCCATCTAGACACTAGATTCCTATTGATGCAGCCTAGAATTGCATTAGGTCTCCATGCAGATATTTATGCCTTTCCTTGCCTGGGACTCACCCCGTCCAAACACACTCGGGACTGCCTGCCGCAGACGGTGAAGTTGGACTTCGGACGCGGTGCCGGACACTCCACCACCAACCCGGAGCACAGACTTTGGAAAGAGCACTCGGTCTCCTCCTGGCAGGTCTCTCCTTGGGGTTTGGGGATGCATTCATGGCTGCAGCAGAGTCCTTGGCTGGGGCTGTGAAGAGGAAGATCCAAAATTTTCTTTGTAACCCATAGCTTTATTTATTTGATTTAAAGGATTTATATCCCGATTTTCTCCCCAAATGGGATTCAAGGCTTGGCTCCATGGTTGCAGTTACGGCTGCGTACCTTGGAGTTGCACGTCTGTAACTGGTTCACATTCATGGTCCTTATGCATTCATGAGAACCAACATGGTGTAGTGGTTTAAGCATTGGATTATGACTCTAGAGACCAGGGTTCGAATCCCCGCTTGCCCATGGAAACCCACAGGGTGGCCTTAGGCAAGTCACACTCTCTCAGCCTCCGAGGGAGGCAAACCTTTTGAACAAATCTTGCCAAGACAACCCCATGATAGGTTCACCTTAGGGTCCCCATTATTATTATTATTATTATTATTATTATTATTATTATTATTATTGCAACATTGCAGTGCCAATACCAAGAAAATTCTGCCCTCCCTGGAACTGTAACTACTGCAGTTCCTTTTGAAAAGCAGCTTCCTAAAGCTCTGGAGATAGACCAGAAAAGCAAAGCCAAGTGTCCACTAGCACCTGCAGAGAGATCCAGGTTTCAATCGGCAACGGATCCCATTTGGTTCCCCAGCACCATAGCAGCAGGGATCGGCTTCTTCGCTGCCCACATCGCATTCTTCTCCTGGATCCACAATCCGGTTCCCGCAGATGGGACGGTCCGTTTCTGGGGGAGAGATGGCGAAAGAAGAGCTCAGGAGATGGAAAAAGTTGGCAGCATCTAAGAGCATTCAAGGCTCAAACCAGACCAGAGTACACTTGTCCCTCCATAAGGATGGACACATCAAACCCCCTCTGAACAAATCTTGCCAATAAAATCCTGTGATAGGTTCTCCTTAGGGTTGACAAATAAATAAATCACTGTGCGATCCGAATCAATGGATCGATTTGACATCGGAGTGTGAGTCGCACTACATTTGCCCCGATTGCATTTTCTCGCTGCAACATAAAATAAGATAACCCACATGTGGTTCACATTGACGAATGAATTGATTCAAAATGGACCTGCTCCAGTTGGCCAAAGGGCAAATTTAAATCGATTCTGATCCGCATATGATTCAGACTTGCGCAGAATCGATTTATCCAAATAGACGCGGGAAAAATCAGCGTAAAAAAGACACAGGTTAAATGGGTCTGGTGTGTGGATCTTCCTCTCCGAATCGCTTCAGCGAATCAATTCCAGTGGGAACCATGGTCATTTGAACCGGTTCAAACTGATGTTGAATTGATCCATTGATTCGGATCGCACACTGATTTGCAATCCGGTTTAAAAGGGAGTGGGAATCAGGCCCTGGAAGCTGAAGTCTAAAACATCTGGAGGACCAAAGTTTGGGAACTATTGGCAGGGATCCTGCACTGAGCAAGAAGTTGGATTTGGTGGGGACCCCTTCCAATTCTATGATGCTTGGAGGCTAAGTTTCTAGGACCACTTGAATACTTCATCCAAGGTGCCAGCAAAGAGGGGTTTCATCTTCTTTTCTGGCCTCTCAGATTTCTCTGATGCTGCAAGAGAAAAGTCATGATCTCAAACAAAGTGTGCAAAGCAAGTAAAACTAGTTTCCTCACCAACAAAGCAGAGGTCTTTCTTGAGCCGCAGGATGTCTGCAATGTAGGCTACACTGCAAGGGGAGAATTTGTCGTTGTTGGATTCTCCTCCGTCCGTGGCATAGCCAAACATCAGATACTTTCCATTTGTGGTGTCGATGTCGAAACGGGAACACTCTTTGCTCTCGTCGTGCTTCAAAAAGAGAAATGACACCCAGAAAATGTGGCATAGTGGTTAAAGCAAAGGCATGCAGGCTTTCTGTGCATCTGTGCCGTTGTTTCATTCATTTATTTGACCTTTTAAAACCCCAGCATATACCTTGGGCACGTCGCACCCTCTCAGCCTCAAGGGAAGGCAATGGCAAACCACCTCTGAACAAATCTTGCTAAGAAAACCCCAAGATAGATTCACTGAAAATGGGAAACGACTTGAAGGCCCACAACAATATATTTAGGAATCTCAGGGCAGGGGGTTGGTGTGTGTCTTCAAGTCTTTTCCGACTTATGACACCCAAAGGCGAAGCTATTTTTCTTGGTATGGTTTGATCAGAGGGGGCTTTGCCTTTGCCTTCCTCTGAAGCTGAGAGAGTGTGACTTGTCCAGGGTCACCCAATGGGTCTCCATGGCTGGATGGGGATTCGAACGCTGGTCTCCAGAGTCATAGCCCAGTGTTCAAACCTCTGCATCACACTGGCAGGGTACAGACAATAAAAAGAGATTAAAGCAGATTACAAGACTACGCATTTTACTTAAGATCCCACTTTTGCTCCAGAAGAGGGAAGGAATGCAGGCAGGTTTAAAATGATTAAATTTAGCTAATGGGATGGATGGGTAGATGGAAGAGAAAGATAAGCAGCTTTACAATGATAATGGGATGGATAGGACAGACAGACTTAAAATGATCGATAATGAGAGAAGGAAGGAAGGAAGGAAGGAAGGAAGGAAGGAAGGAAGGAAGGAAGGATTGTTCAGACAGGCTTAAAATGATATCTAAAGAGGGAAGGAAAGAGAGAAGAAGGAAGGGACGGAAGGAAGGAAAGGAGGGAGAAAAGCAGGCAGACTTAAATGATAGCCAAGTTATGAGAAAGATGGATGGATGAATAGATGGATGGATGGGACAGATAGGCTTAAAATATAGGTAATGAGAAAAGGAAGGAAAGAAGGAAGGAGAGAGGGAGGGAGGGAGGGGAGGGAGGAAGGAAGGAGAAAAAGGGGAAGGTTGGGAAGGAACCTGGATTAAAATGACAGACATGCAATGAGAAGGATGGATTGGCGGGCTGGATGGGACCAAAAGTCAGTCTTAAAACGATAGACAGACAGACAGACAGACAGACAGTGAGATGGATGGAAATGAGGGAGGCTTAACATGATAGACAAGGAATGAGAAGGATGTATGGATGTATGGGTCCAAAGGCAGCCTTAAAATGATATAGTTAGTGATAATGGAAGGGAGGAGCAGCCAAGCATAAGATAATAGCCTGGTATTTAAATGGAAGGAAGATGGGTTAAAATGATAATGTTACAGGGAATAAAAAGGCGTAAAGTCAGGCTTTAAATGGTGGGAAGACCAGACACGCACATAAGCTCCCAGGCTGTGTCCAAGCTCATGGGCCAATGTGACGTGGATCATCCTCGGAGGCAGAAGCTGCCCGTATTTCTGAAGTGTGATCAATCCTGTGTTCAGGGACGCCTCTTTCCCCTGGAAATGCTGGTGCTTCGAACAGATTCCTCCAGAGTCCCCTGAAATTGGACAGGAAAGCAAGAAACTCTGAAGGGTGACCCCATGACTCCCATCTGAGGGACCTTGCTGCCACAAGTTAAAATTATTTTCAAAATGGGATGCTAGAAGCCCTGCTTAAACAAAAACAACAAATTCGCTCCACCTTGTGTCTCCCAACACTCAGAACAGAGCCAATGGCGACGCCAGCGCAGGAACCCTGTCATCGTCCTCCTCCACCCTTCCTTCCTTCCTTCCTTCCTTCCTTCCTTCCTTCCTTCCTTCCTTATCTATCATTTTAAGGCTGGCTTTTGGATCCTTCCTTCCTTCCTTCCTTCCTTCCTTCCTTCCTTCCTTCCTTCCTTCCATCATTTTATGACTGACACACACCCTTTAACTATCGATGCAAACGAAAAGTTGCAAATATGCTGCAAAAGGTTATCCCTTGTCAAGTTGCTGCTTCAAATCCTGCACCATGAGGCCTAGAAATTGTATTCCAGCTCCACGATTTGGCTTTGCATGCAGAAGGTTCCAGCTTCAGCCTTCAGCATCTTTAAGTCCTGTTGCAAAGACCCTCTGTTTGAAAACCCTGGAAAGCCAGGGCCACTCCCAGGTAGTAAGATCTCGTACCTGGTTGCCCGTTAAAAGCAATGCCCAAAATGCCACTGTAATCCCGGTCAGTGAGAAGGAAGGACAGGCAGTAGCGGTTCCAGTTGGATTCGGAGTGAAGCATAAGAAGCATCTCTGGACCGATGAAAGGAGACAGGGAAGGGTCTTCCTCTTCTATGACCTGCAAAACAGGCGATGGGTCGAAAGATGGAGAGAGAGATGGACCCATTGCATTGGATTGGTTAGACTTGGGGGGGCATCCAAGGTTTTCCTCTTATAATCATCCTAGAGGTGGAAGGAACCCACTCCAACCCCATTCTGCCATGCAGGAACTCACAATCAAAGCACGCCTGACAGATGGCCATCCAACCTCTTTAAAAACCTCCAAAGAAGGAGACCCCACTACTCTCCAAGGTAGCATCTTCACCAACCAAACAGCTCCTGCTATCAGAAAGTTCTTCCTAATGTTGAGATAGAATCATTTTTCCTGTAGCTTGAATCCATTGCTCCAGGTCCTAGACCTAGTCTCTGGAGCAGCAGAAAACAAGCTTGCTCCAGTTCAGTATGACATCCCTTCAGATATTTAAACTGGGCCATCATGCCACCTAGATCAAGCTCAGTTAGATCACTACCTCCTCCAGGTGCTTCTGGAATGCAACTCCCAGCTTCATCATTTGATAAGCTGGCGAGGGATGATGGGACTTGTAGGCCAGCAACATTTGAAGGGTCACATTTAAGTTAGGGTTAGGGAGATAATCTTTAGGATAGGGATAGTGTTAAAGTTAAGGATAGGGATAGGGTTCAGGTTCGGGAGGTAATCTTTCAGTTTTCCAGATGTGTTTGGACTGCAGCCTAGCCAGTATTTGAGGCATGCTGGGAGATGCAGTCTGACAACATCTGGAAAGCCACACGAATCTCTCCCTTGATTTGGACCTGTGCAATTGGACTTACGCTGATCGTCTTGACTTTGAAGTCAACGCTCCGGATGCCATCAAATTCCACCCCTTCATAGATGGCATTCACTGCTTTTACATAGCTGGCAATCTAGACAGAGAACAGAAGAGACAAGGAGAGACTGACTTCCATATGCCAGCAGTGAGTGAACACATCCAAAAAGTCTAGATGTCTCTTGGGGTCCCAACTCAACGATTCTAAGAGTATCTGCTGAAGCCATTTAAAATAATTTCAAGCAGTAGGGGATCTACCCAAAATATCCAAACCTTGGGACCTGCTGCCATTCAGGGCAGAGAGTAGTGGCTGGATAAAATTTAGGGGAAGCCCTGAAAAATGGCTTTTTAGGTTGAAGGGTAAGGGTTTGAGAAAGAGAGAGAGAAACGGTGGCATCTCTGTGAAAGGCACAGCTCAGTTTCCAAGCTGCTTGATCCAATTTTCTCCTTTTTGGTACCTGGGCAATCACTGTTTCTACTGAGCCGAATCTTTGGTAGAAAAGATGGTCCGCTCGGAGGTGGAGGAGGCAAGAGGTCTTGGCATAATCCAGGCTTCTCTTCGACCTTTGCAAGGGGACAGCCTGCGGAGAAAAGGATGAAGCAGAGCATTGTGTAAAGCAGTGGTTCCCAAACTTTTTCGAGCGACTGCCCCCTTTCCTCTTGGGTGACAACCTAGTGACTCCCCATTGCCTATTTCTTGATACAGTCAATCCTTATCCACGGATTTTTTTTTATCCACGGAATCAAGCATCCATGGCTTGAAAATATTCAAAAAAACGTATGAAGTCCAAAAGAGCAAACCTTGGTTTTGCCACTTTATATAAGGGACACTATTTTGCTATGCCATTGTCTTTAATGAGACTTGAGCATCCACGGATTTTGTTATCCACAGAGGGTCCTGCAACCAAACCCCAGCGGATCACAAGGACTCACTGTATTAGGTCTACTATTTGTGTAGCATACAGCTGGCCAGCAAAGTCTAACTTAGCCATGCCCAACTTGCCGCTGCCTTCTCTTCCACTGCAGTGGCCAAAGCCTGCTCCTCCTCTTACTTCCAGCAAAAGGCAGGTTAGCTGGCTGGCTGCTCCCAGGATGATTGAGTGCAAAGGGAGCAACAACCAAGCAGCTGAGATAAACAGTGGCCAAGAAGCCTATTGCCCATGTCAGCCTTACAGCAAAGTCTGGCATAGGCAATAAGCTTTTCATTCATTGCTCACCCAGCTGCTTGGTTGCTGCTCCCAAGGTGACTGAATGCAAAGGGAGCAGCAACTGTGTAGCTGAGCTGACCAGCGGCCAAGAAGCCTATTGCCCATGCTAGCCTTGCAACAAAGTCTGGCATGGATGAGAGGCTTTTCATTCATTGCTCAACCAGCTGCTTGGTTGCTGTTCCCAAGGTGACTGAATGCAAAGGGAGCAGCAACTGGGCAGCTGAGCTGAGCAGCAACCAAGAAGCCTATTGTCATACCAGCCTTGCAGCAAAGGCTGGCATGGGCAATAGGCTTTTCATTCATTGGTCACCCAGCTGCTTGGTTGCTCTCCCAGGGTGACTGGGTGCAAAGGGAGAAGCTTCTCCCCAGTGAGGAAGGACTCTCAATCCTTTCCAGGGGTGGAGAGAGGTGCATCCAGCTTTCCACTTTTCTCTCTGAAAAAGAAGGACTCTCAGTCTAAGAAGAGAGATCTGGTTGTCTCAGTTCCATCATTTCATAATGTCCACCAGCAATGACAGGATAGCATCCCATCTTCCATGGGACATGGAAGAAATGGAGACACAGACATGGGAGAAATCAGGTAGCTGGGGAACAGGGTGATATGAAATGGCTCACCTTTCCGGTTAGCACCCGTTGGGAATCTTGCAACTGTCGGTGTATTTTCTTGGCCAAAGATGCCGATTCAGAATCTCCCCAAAGTCTGTAGTCTTAAAACAGTGAGACACGGACATTAAAGACAGTGTTATGGTTGGCTCTCCGTATCCACAGACTTCTCAGCTTTGAACATTTGGAGGAAATGGAGAGATTCACCTAAGAGCATTCTCTGAAGATGCCAGCCACAGATGCCAGCGAAATGTCAGGAATAAACTCTTCTTGAACATGGCCACATTGCCTGAAAAACCCACACAAAACTATCGATTCACCTAAGTCTTTGTCATGGTGGATGAACGAATGTGCCGGAGAAGTCTGGTTGGCATCAGGTGCCCCAGCTGATTCGACGTAATAGGTGCCATTCCATGTTTGGATAAACCCTTCGAAAAGGCCATCGATGATGGATCCGTGGCAGAAGGAACCCGGCTCGCCTGTTTTTAAACATCATTACACATCACTACCAAATCAGGATTTTCCTACATTTTATTTCATGATCGTCCCCCATCAGCATACACACCTTGCAGGTCACCAGAGTAAATGAAGGAGACGTCCGTCGGGACTGAGAAATCCTTCTTCATGAGCTGAAAGCCTCTCGCAAAAATACTGGTGTCTCTCCATAGCCTCAGCCTGAACAGCCTGAAACCAGGTGTGGAGAACACAAGCCATGAGCACAGATATTAAAAAATATGTATTAAAAATATTAAAAATAAATGCTTTTAATAAAAGGATTAAACAAATTTAGGGAGAATAGTGTATAGTCCCTCTCAGGCTGAACCCACACTGCAGAATTAATGCAGTTTCACACTGCTTTAACTGCCATGGCTCAATGCTATAAAAGTCTGGGAACTGTAGTTTTGTGAGATATTCAGCCTAGTCTGTGGTACCACGACTACAAATCCCATCGGACAGAGCCATGTCAATGTGAAATCGAATGCTTTCACAGCCGGCGTCCATAGTTTTTTGTGGGTTTTTTGAGCGATGTGCCCATGTTCTAGAAGAGTTTATTCACAATGTTTCGCCAGCATCTGTGGTTGGCATCTTCAGAGAAGATGCCGGCGAAACAGGAATAAACTCTTCTAGCACATGGCCACAGAGCCTGAAAGACCCACAAAAAACGATAGAGCCATGAGCCTGCAAGACTTGAACACATACAGTATATTCTGCCATTACACACAGGCAAATGGGAATACATGTCACCAAGCAATGCTAGCCCTGCTTCCATAGTTGAAGGGGTGTCCTAGTGAGGATGGAGCAAGCTTGTTTTCAGCTGCTCCTAAGAATAGGGCACAATGGAGCAATGGGTCCAAGCTCCAGGGAAAGCCTTTCCACCTCAACATTAGGAGGAATGTCCCGATGGTAAGAGACGTTCAACAGTGGAAGACGCTGCCTTGGAGTGGAGTGGAGTCTCCTTCTTTGGAGGTCTTTAAACAGAGGCTGGATGACCATCTGTTGCAGGGAGGACTTTGAGGGTGTCTTCTTGCGTGGCAGAATGGGGCTGGAGTGGATGACCCTTGGGGTCCCTTCGATGATTGTACCTCTGATAAGCCTGGAATTCAAGCAGGACTGATCTTGCTTCTGCCTTCCTCACTTTCTGGTGCCTTTCCTCCAAAGCATCTCGGTCGTAAGCAAGCATCTCGTGGTACTTTACGAAGGCCCTTCCGTGCCGTGGCCTTTGGGCTGAAAAGCAGAAAGCGGGGTTGATGGGAACATCCTGAGGGTCTCTCTGATTGAAAAGTCCCAGATCTAGTTCTTGTTCTTTCCATTTTTATATAAGGGTTAAAACAAACCAGGGGTTTGAATCCTTGCTCATCCATGGAAACCCACTGGCTGACCTCGGGCAAATCACACTCAGAGGCTGGCCATGGCAAACTTGCCAAGAAAGGCCCATGAAAAGTTCTTCTTAGGGTTGCCATAAGTCAGAAATGACTCGATGGAGGCACACAATACAATAACGACAACAGAAATGACATTTCAGGTTGTGTATGGAGTGGGTTGAAGTAGATGACCCTTGTGGACCCTTCTAGCTTTGTGATTCTATTAAACATCTTAAGCAAACGCATACTGCAAACGGACGTTATTTATTTCCACCTCTTGCACTTATTCTCGCTCATATGCCATAGAAATATTCCATGAACTGTTGTGCCAAATTGCATTTATCTTGCAAATATCTTGTTCTATGCTCTCCAACTGCATTTCTTTTCAGTGACAGGTTTCTCTCCAAGAGAAATACTAAAGAGTGTGTATTTTGAATACGGAACCAAAGGGGGATTGCAAGTTGCGAAGGAGGGAAAGAGAAAGATTAGGAAAACCTTACCTGAGCTTGTGTTCCAAAAAGTCAAGCTTAAAACCCAGAAAAACATCATGTTGCTGAAGGAGGGACGCTTCCTTTTCCCCTCTCCTGGTTCAGGAGTGTCGGACACAGGAAAAATTCGTCACTGAAAATAAATGCAAAATGCAACTCGCAAGATATTTGCATGGGCTTGTTTGGGCAAAACGTTGTGCCCTTGAGGGTGGTTAACTGCTGTGCCAAGTCTCACTTATTCTTGCACCGCACACCCACACACGAGGGAGTAAAGAGTAAATGCACTTGGCATAACAATTCATAGAAGTTAACACACCACACACACACACACGACTATATACTTATTAGATATAAGATAATATATAGATGAGAGAGCGTAAATCCAACTTGGCACAACAGTTCATAAAATATTCTTATGCCTATATATATAAATTATATATATATAAAAATATATATACACATATATATATATATATACACCCACCTCTCTCTCTCTCTCTCTCTCTATATTTATTATATATATATATATGAGAGTAATCCAACTTGGCACAACAGTTCAGCAAATATATTTATATGATATATATACACACACTTCATTAATATATATATTATATATATATGCGGTAAAATGCAACTTGACATCACAGTTCATAGAATATTTCTATGATTTATTATATGATATACACAACACACACATTAATGAGCGAGAGTAAATGTATGTGTAATGTGTGTATTATAACACACACCACACACATTATATATATGAGAGAGAGAGTAAATGCAACTTGGCCACAACAGTTCATAGCATTTTCTATGTATTAACACACACATCTCTCTCCTCTCTCTCTCTCTCTCTCTCTCTTATATCCAGTATCTTTATATATGATATCTATATATATGAGAGATTGCAAATTGCAAAAGTGATTTACATTCAGTGACAAAGAAGGAGGGGTGAATTTAGCCCTTCCCAGTAGGCTCTGGCAAAAGCCAACTGCTGCAGTCTCTCCTAGCTTTCCACTTTTGCCCATTCATAACCTGTGGCCGTCTTCTTGGTAACCATATAACAGTGGGATCTTAGTATCTGTCAAGATTTGGGTCCAGGACCCCCGTGGATCCCTAAACCTGTGCTCAGAAAGTATTGTAAGCCATGTGAACCGAAGGCTTTCATGGCCGGCATCCATCCTTTTTTGTGGGTTTTTTGGGATACGTGCCATGTCAGAAGAGTTTCTTCCTGACGTTTCACCAGCATCTGTGACATCTCTGAGATGCCAACCACAGTGTTGGTGAAACGTCAGGAATAAACTCTTCTGAAACATGGCCACTGAGCCCAAAAAACCACAAAATAACTAGTGTAACCCAACTGGTAATTTAATTTATGTAAACCCCTGTATCTTTTATGTAACCTTGCTATTTTTTATGGTTTTAATATAGCTTGTCTCGCTGGTCTATTGAGTGTAAAGAAAGAGTAAATTGAATCGGATACTAAAATCCGTGGATGCTCAAGCCCCATTAAATGCAATGGCAGAGCAGAATGGTGTGTCCCTTATATAAAATAGCAAAATCAAGGTTTTGACATTTATTTTGGAACGTTGAATCCGTGGGCATGGAGAGCTGTGGCATTACAAGATGGACGTTGGCAGGAGGACAGCAGGAGGAAGACTTCTTCTCTTTGCCAAATGTTGGCTGACGCTGGGGGCAAACAGTTGTGTGTTTGACTTGCCTTCTTCTCCAATGTGCTTGGGGTGGTTATAGAGAACACAAAACAAATAGATCCAGACTACGGTGCATGTCCAAACTACAATCGTTTTAACCTGAAGCCTTGCCTCACCTGTCCGTGCAAGTTATCCAAACAGCTGAGTGTGCTTAACCCTGTGGTACACCGTGACAGACTTGGAACAACTACTAAGGAAGATGGATGGACTCTATTAAGGAGGTCATGGCTATGGATTTGCAGGAGCTGAGCAGAGCAGTGGAGCATAGGGAGTCTTGGAGATGTCTCATCTACAGGGTCGCCATGTGTCGAGATGGACTTGGATAACAACAAGAAGGAGCCATAAAATCCTAGAGTTGGAAGAGACCTCAAGGGCCATCCGTTCTGTCATGCAGGAAGACACCATCAAGGGGTAGGACTGGATGACCCTTGAGGTCTCTTTCAACTCTAGGATTCTAATTCACCCCCAAAAGATGGGTATCCAGCCTGTTTAAAAGACCTCTGGAGGCTCCACAACCATCCAAGGCAGCAGCGTCTTCCACCATCAAACAGCTCTTACTGTCAGTAAAGTTGAGGCGGAATCTCTTTTCCTGCCGTTTGGATCCACTGCGCCATTTTGACAGCCATCATCAAATCCTGCTGACTTCTGTTGCCCCCAACTGGGGAGTGGCCTCTCCTGCAACTTTATCTTAACAGATCATGGGGATGCTGAGTGCAAGTGGTTCTTCTGTGAGCTCCCCATGCGGGCCGAACCCAAAAGATGCTCAACGATGGCTACTCTTCTTCATCATGGAGAAAGGTGACCAGCGGGATGCCACAGGGTTCTGTCCTGGGCCCAGGGCTATTCAACGTCTTTATCAATGACTTGGATGAAGGAATAGAGGGCATGCTGATCAACTTTGCAGATGACACCAAATTAGGAAGAGTAGCTAATACCCCAGAGGAGAGGATCAAAATTAAAAATGACCTTAATAGACTAGAAAGCTGGGCCAAAGCTAACAAAATGAATTTCAACACAGAGAAATGTAAGGTACTGCACTTAGGTAGCAAAAATGAAATGCATATACTGTATATAGAATGGGAGACACCTGGCTTGACAAGATGACATGTGAAAGGAATCTAGGAGTCATAGACCACAAGTTGAACATGAGTCAACAGTAAAAAGGCCAATGCTATTTTAGGCTGCATCAATATAGTGTTTAGATCAAGGGAAGTAATGGTGCCACTCTATTCTGCTCTGGTCAGGCCCCACCTGGAATATTGTGTCCAGTTCTGGGCACCACAATTCAAAAAGGATGTGGAGAAACTGGAGCGTGTCTAAAGGAGAGCGACTAAAACGGTGAAGGGTCTGGAAACCATGAACCTATGTGGAGAGACTTAGGGAGCTGGGGATGTTTAGCCTGGAGAAGAGAAGGTTAAGAGGTGATACGATAGCCCTGTTCAAATATTTGAAGGGATGTCATATTGAGGAGGGAGCAAACTTGTTTTCTGCTGCTCCAGAGACTAGAACATGGAACAATGGATGCAAACACCAGGAAAAGATTCCACCTCAACATTAGGAGGAACTTCCTGACAATAAGGGCTGTTGGACAGTGGAACATACTCCCTTGGAGAGTACTGTAATGGAGTCTCCTTCTTCAGAGGTCTTTAAACAGAGGCTGGATGTCCATCTAATGGAGACTTTGATTGTGAGTTCCTGCATGGCAGAATGGTATCCTCTGCACTCTTCTCGAGCCTCACATCTCCAATGAGCTGATTTTCTTCACTGTCCAGCTCCCCTATTGCGAGGGGGAATACCATGGCTTAACTTTGGTGTTCAGTGTTATATCTTTACATTTCAAGATCTTGCCCCATTCCTTCATGGCTGCCTTCCCCATTCCTAGCCTTATTCTTATTTCTTGACTGCAATCTCCATTCCGATTAATGACCAATCCAAGTATGGGGAATCTTTATTTCGGACTTTCCTCATCATCTAGATTGAATTTATATAATTCGTACGGCAATTACTGTATATACTCATGCATGGCAGAATGGAGTTGGACTGGATAGCCCTTGGGGTCCTTCCAACTCTATGATTCTAACCCTCTCTGAAGACTTTTGTGTTACTGTCACAGCTTCTTTGCCTCAGTAGGAATGAGACTTCTTGAGACCATCCATTTAGCTGCCACCACCCATTGGTTTGCATTCCCCTTTGCGCTTCTGGTCTCGACAGGCACTGTTTCACGCACATCCTACGGGGGAATTGCGACCGAGCAAAAGGCTCGCAAAAGGACTATGGAAGAGGAGTACGTTTAAAGGATGGGTTTATTCTGACCACCAGGATCTCTCTGACATGAAGGCACCTCTTTCAGGCATGCTTAGCTGTGTTACAAGTTACAGAGTAGTTTCAGATTAAGGCCAGCAACATAACTTGGCTAAAACAGTTGTCTAGCTACTCACAAACAGATGTTTGTCTGGTCTCAATGGATCCCATTCTGGTTTGGGCAGAAGTAGGGAAGGGATCCACAAAGTTGAACCCAAATGGTACCATCAATTGCCTCCATGAAATGTCCAAGGTAGAAGTGCAAAGATTCCTTCATTTGTCCGTATCTCTTAGGAGCAAAGGAGGCATAGATCTATTTCTATTTTTTAAAACTAAAATTCACTTCGATTAAAAATAAAAGACCCCGCTTCCCCAATTCCATTTTTTAACTCCAGGACGGAAAATGTCCCATCCATAGGAGTGTTTGAAGTGCAAAGATCATAGGTATCCCAACACCAAGAGGTGAAAATTCACACAACACAGAACATTTCTTTAGAGCAGTGGTCCCCAAACTGTACCCTTTAAGAGATTTTGGACTTCAGCTCCCAGAAGCCTCAGCCATGTTGGCTAATAGTCTGGGATTCTGGGAGCTGAAGTCCAAAATCCCTTAAAGAGCACAGTTTGGGGAGCACTACTTTAGAATAAGCAGGCCTTTTCCTGTAATATCTTTCTCCCAACTACTCTGCCGAAATTGAGGACCAGAGGAAAAGGAGGCAAAAAGAGGGTTCTGTCTCTGGAAAACCCAATATATGACGTGTTTCGCTTTCCTTGCCAAGAGCAGCCCCAACCCAGCCAAGAAAATACAATATCTGAAAATCAAGCCAGGTGGCTGTAAACTGTTTATTTATAGAAAATGGAATGCCTCGTAAAAGAAACACATTTTATTTTAAACGGGGGAAAGGAATGAATGTGGCCAGGGAAAAGGCAGCACAAATACAGGAACACAATACAAAAAAACCCAACAAAAACCCCAAATGGTTTCACAGATTGAGCTATTATGAAGTAAAACAATGACGCTAAAACGCAAAAAAGTCACAGTCAGTGGTGCACTGAGTTAAGTAGTGTGTTCCTTGGGTTTCCTTCTCCTTTCTGTTGCCATTTGTACAGGTTTAAAAAAACAAAACGGAACGAAACAAACGATTAAAACATTCAATAGCGGCGGCTGAATCGAGGGTCAGTGGGCCGGTTTCCCCGGTCTTGTCCCGAGAAGCCTTCTCCCCGTGCCTCCCCTCCGTGTGATGGCTGGCCCTGCGGACTGCTTGCCAGGAATCCTCCCCGCCTAGAAAAAGCCCCACAAAGAGAAAGGCTTCGTTGGGTGCTTGGCATCGCCTTGTTTTCCCCGGACGGACTCAAAAGCTACAAGGGGTCCTCAAATTGGGCTTCAAAAGAAAAATCTAGGGAGACACCAGGAAGGAGGAGACCTCAACAGACTAGTCATCCCTCCACAGCTGCGGTTCTGACTTCTGAGGATTCAATTATTTGTGCTTCTGTTCAATATGTTCTCTCTAGGAATCTCTAAGTCCTCCAGTGCAATTGTGTTGGAGGTTGACATAGAGTTGTGCTGGAGAACCTAGAAGTTCCTAAGTTCCTCCAGCACGACCCTCTGATCCAATTGTGGCAGATGTTGATCACAGACTTACAGTGGAGGACCTGGAGATTCCTAGAGAGCTGTTCTCTCATGTAAAAAGAAGAGTGGGTTTTTTTATTTGCAAGTTTTCCACATGCAAAGGGGTCCTTCACCCCAAACCCCAGCGAATGTGGAGGGACCACTGTACTACTAAGTAATGTGTATACTACTTTTTTGTTGTTGCACACCTTCAAGCATTTCTGACCCATGGTGACTCTACCGCTGAGTTGTCCTGGCAAGGTTTTTATCAGAGGGTCCTGTGTGGCCGAGAGTGGGACTTGCCCATGGTATCCCAGTGCTATGGCTGAGTGGGGATTCGAACCCTAGTCTCCCACAGTCCTAGCCCAACACGCAAACCACGACATCCCACTGGCTCATCCTACACTAGTATTATCATCATCACCACCATTATTATTAGTACTAGTGTTTAAACAGAGGTGAGATGGTTATCTGGTGGGGGTGTTTTGATTGTGCATGGCAGAATCGGGTTGGACTGGATGCCCCCTGGGGTCTCTTACAACTCTATGATTCTATATCCTACCTTTCCCCATTTAGGACTCAAAGCATTTTAAGCATCCAAAAGCCCCCAACAATTAAAAGTCTAGTAAATTAAATAAAGCCTATTCTCAAATAAAAACTATTCTCAAAGGCCGCTGGAATAAAAAGGTGGACAGACAACTTAACTCCTTTGGAAAGACTCCCACAACTTGGGAGAAGCCACCCAGAATGGCATGTCTACTATGTTCCTATCAGAGTACCTATAAGGATAGTGCTAGAAGAGAGAGGGCCTCCTCAGAAGATCCATCATGGCAGGTTCATACGGAACCAACCACAATGGATCACTACTGCTTTTCAACCCCGATACATTTTTGAGATCTGTGAATTCAGTCTTGCTGGTCCAGAAAGGATAAACGTTCCCCAGTCTACCTTCCGACCAAATCCCTATGCTTCAAATCTAAACATTTCAGCCCAGCAACACTTGACAATCTGTACTTGCTTCCCATTTTTGTGAAATCCAATGTGAGAGGCCGAAGGTAAGTTTTTACAAAGGTAGAGAACCCTTCCTACATAATCCAAAATCATCATCTTTTAAGATGGTACAATTCAAAGATACAGCTGTCTACAAAATCTCTTTGCATTTTTAAACAAGGATGGCAAGTGTTAACCGCCTTCTTGTTTATTTGGGATTTTTGGGAGGAAACCGCAGGGCTTAAAGAGAAATTGTTGGTAAAATACAGCGGGTTGTTTTGGAGGATCTGCAGGCTGTCCCTTGCCAGCTATGAATGACAACAAGGAGGTCTGTCAAGGCTAGGCTCAGCTATGACACAAAAATTAAAACTGTGAAGAAGGCTTCCAATCTCCGAGCGTCACTTTGCCTCAATGGTAAATGAGCAACACAAAAGTAGTAATCGTGACAGCAGAACTAAAGATAAGATTTGGTAAGCATTTCCTTAAATTGGGAGGGGATGAACAAGGGAGGTGGGCAAAATGGATTTGGGACAATGCAGAATGAGCAACAGCTACAGTAATTCTGAATTGAGGGGGGCTTCTTTCTCACCCAGACATTCCACCTCGTGGCATTATGCGGCCACGTCTTCCTCTTCCCCCACCTGGAAAAAAGATGGAACATTTTAAGAGTGTGTATACTCTGTCTACAAACCCGAGCTGCTCTGCAAACAGTGACATCCTCCCAACAATACTGGAAAGGATACACAAAGCTTTGGAAGGAAAGTAGAAATGGATGCAAAAAGGTGCAAGGAAACAATACTCCTGTTGGGCAGTTGTGGGATGTTTCTATTTCAACAGTCGGGAACTGGGGCTGAGCCAATGATTTGTTCAAAGCTATGCTGGAAATCCCATGGCGGATTTCTGTTTCCTCAGGAAGAGAAAGCCAAGTAACACATCCACACACAGGAGCCGCAATGGAGGGTGTGTGTGAGGGCATTAGTCCTCCCCTCCCAATAATAATTCTGCCTCCTCAGATCAAATTTGATCTCTAATCTCCACATCTCCATCATTATAACAAGTTAAAACAGCTTGGGCAGGCAATACAACAAACACATCATACATAATAACTCTAAATGTGGACTACTGAGTGTCTCACTCTCTGGAATGCTAGAAATTTGGGGACTAAAATAAAATTTCATTTGGATGGCAGAATTCGTATTTTGAAAAATTGATACTCTCACCTCTGCATTGAGCTACTGCTCAGCTGATTTCTCTCTTCTACTATTCCTCTACACTCCCATTCTCTTGTGCAGGGATGGACAGCTGTTACTGGATGGCAACTCCCAGCATTCTTCAACATTGGGTTAATTGGTTAGGGCTGATGTCTTACAACATCTGGAAGAGCACTCTCCCTTCTGCCCCATCTCTAGTGTTATCTCATAGTCTTTTTTAAGACTGTAAAGCTTGAGGACCTAGCCTGCACCTGTCTTATGCATTATGCCTGCTCTATGTAAGTCTCCTCAAGAAAAGCAGAACAAAACAGCACGTAGTTTGAATACGTCACCTCGCCATCGCTCGTGATCCCGTCCCATGGCTCCCCCGTCATCACTGCCTTGCCAGGAGCGGTCTGGGTGACCTTCAAATTTTCTAGTGTGATCCCTCCAGTCACGTCCGTCCCTGAAAAAACAAGCAACAAGTTACAGATGAAGCCATTACCCATCTGTAGAGACAGGCAAAACCCGAATGCTGATAAAACAGCAAGTCTCTATTATTCATTATTAAATACTCTCCTCTCTCCTCCCTCAATTATTCCCTGACAACAGGTATTCTGCCAGGGATAAAATGTAGGAAAAATCCTATTTTGATCTTTTCCAAGACCAGCTAGCTCCTGTTCTCTGGTTGCATACTCTCTACCTCCACCCTATTTTCCTTTCCATTCTGTATATTTTAAACATACAAGCTTGTTTTCATTTACTATACTGTAAGGGGCTTGGAGAGCCCTTTCACAACGGAAGAACAGGTGAAAATACGCTTTAAAAATTTCAGGGATTAAAACAAGACATATACGATCACCTACCTGTAAACTAGGTTTGCCTGAAGGGCAGCCCTAGATGTAAAACATTTACTGTGTTTTGTCTTACAAGAAATACTGTGGTTTAAGAACTGAGTTTCAATACTGGCACAGTGTCTTAGGCCTTTAAAACCTTATTATGTGCCTTTCTCTATCCCAGGATCCTTTTGGAATAGAGGGACTCTATTTGTAATGAAGTGGTATCAAGATTTCTCTACTGGTATGGGCTAATTTCCTCAATAGCTGCATACTCACCGGGATGGCGGAATTATTCCCCGCCCTTCACTCATGCGCCTGTCAGAACCATAGCTGCCCCAGCCATCCCGCAAGTCGCGATCTAGGCCCCGGTGGCGTTCGTCTGCATAGTGCTGGAAGAGGAGACAGGCATTTGTTTAACAGGCTAGATAAGCTATGAAGTAAGATTTAAAAAGCAAACTTGGAGGACCGAGTGATGGGCACTTTGGGAGTTTTCTCTCTCTTTGGAGGGACTATATAGAAGAAGACTCGATCCTGCAGGTCCTCTACCACAAGAAGTGGTGAAGTATCTAAGACCACAGTAAACCTTTAAATATTGGCCCCTGATAAAGGGGCCTACAAACACAGCACAGAAGCTGGCAATCTGAGGGACTTCTTCCTCCTGTACCAAGTCTGTTCAACTGAGGCTGCTATCAAATATTGCCAAAATGCAGGCAAGCCTGTTTCACATGTATTACCTTTGCCCTCAGTGGAAAATGAACATTTCTTGAAGAAAGAGAATAGTTCGTATCCACAAATAGTAGAGCAGGGGAGGGTAAAGGGAGGGACATTGGCCACTTACAGCCCTTGAGACCCCCAAGTGCAGGCCATGAAACCCCTCCAAGTACCCTTGACAATCCCCCCCCCAAATCACAGTGGTGTGCTTCTCCTGATCCTCCAAAACCTCCCCACAAAATAAATATCTTTTAAAATCGGCCAAAATGGTGGCTGCATCACTTCAGGTGCTCCAAAAAACACTGATGCAGCCTGGCAGGTGGGCACAGAATGGACAAATGCCCTCTGCCTCCTGCATAGTCGGCCCACTCCTCTTTATAGCTAGTGTATCTGAATGAAAAGCTGTCAACTCTGACTTGTCCCTCTGCTCCAGGGCAGGCAAAATGCAGTGCTCCAAATGCTGTTGGAATGCCACACTTTGCTATTAAAAACAGACATCTCCCTTTTATTTACAAAATGGACCCATCGTCTTAGGAAGGAAGCAGCATTCGCTTCAAGCGCCATTGAAGGCATAAATGAAAGTAGCTCACCGGTGTGCCTCGCTCTCCCATAATTCCTCGTGAGCCTTCTCTCCTGGAAAAAACAGTACACATCTGGTTAGATTCACGAACTATTCCATGGTACATGTACACACACACAGTCTAAAGGAATACATATAATCAGTTTCTGCACATGGTACACACTTCTTGGTTAGAGACAAGGACAGAGACACCCATAGCCTATTTTGTCTACTGCAAAACTACCCAAAGATATTGAGTCCGCTTGGCTCACCTGTCCAGGGCATGATCTTGGTACCGTCCACGATCTCTGTGATCAAAGTCATGGAATCGATCCTGGCGGTTAAAATCTGAGCGGTGGCGGTCATCCATCGCCATCCGTTTTGCCTCTGGCCAGAATGGGTCATCCCTCCTGTAAAGAGAAGGGCAAGAATCGATCAAGACAAAACATTTCTTCCCTCATTGCCTTTTCTACTGCTGCACTTGCAACCCAAAACGAAGACCTCAAGGAAAGAAACAAAACAAATCAAAAATTGTTTCAGCTGAAAAAAGAAGAAAGGAATGAAAAATAGAGTGAAAAGAAAAAGGCAAGAGAGCAACCACAGGGATACACATATTTCATCCCACAGATGATGACACTATCCCTGCCGATGAAATCATGTGAAGCCCTTACATGCTAATGTTTTGAACAAATGAACACCATGATAAAATGGGGAAGATTTTAGGGTATGCCAGTTCAAGAGAGGCAGTGTCTGTCGAAAGCCAGCTCTGGAGGATTATTTGAACCATTATATATTTGAGTGGAGGATATTTACTGATATTAGAGAAAGTTATTTAGAGTCTTTCCTGAAGAAAACAAAATACTGGGATGTGAAAGGGTTCCCAGAGAGCATCTTGGTTAGCTGTCATAAAAACTTGAAAGATATGAGTGTATAAAATGCTTTTGTTACAACACTAAACATTAGATATTACTCTTTTTTTGTTGCTGTAACACAACTTGTTTTATAACAGAAGCTTCCTGTAAGCTTTATTTAATTTTATGTTCTTGCAGCTGTTTGAAAGTGTGGATATTTTCTTTGCAATGGTCTTTGGACTAAGCAATAAATGATTTATGTATTTATCTATTAATTGTAATATGTGATTCAATCTGACTATGCAATGTTAAAAGTGTAATTTGATCCTTAAACAAACAGGAGCTAGCGGCTTTAGTTAGGTAAACACCATCCTGGTTATTAGCTGTGGATCAAAAACAGTGCTTAAAGGGGGTCTTACAAGGATTTTGGCAGCCTCTCTCCACCACTTCTAGAGAAAAAGAACAAACCTATATATAAGGAAAGGGGGGGGAAAACCTACAATGTGAAATGGACAAGCGTTTCCACCTCCTGTGAGGCAGCTTCCTAACATAAAACTACAACAGAGAACCAGAATATTGTCTTTTGTGTGGGGCAGAGAGATTATACCTAAACTGCTGTGCCATTTTCAGCAGAGATTTGTGTAACTTCGCCATAAAGAAGACGCACTGTTCTGGAAACACAAGGTATACTGGGCCCTTTGTATCTGCCAGGGTTTGGTTCCATGTTTCCCTGTGTATAGTAAAATCTGTGGATGCGCAAGTCCCATTATATACATTAGAGATGTAAAATGGTGTCTTTTATATCAAATGGCAAAATCATGTTTTGCTTTTTGGAAATTCTGTACTTTCAAACCATGGATGGATGAATAAAGAATCCATAGCTTTGGTGAGCTGACTGTACTTATACAGAGACAGTAAAAGATTTGTTTTTCCCTCTCAATAATTCCCAATGTTTATTCCTGGATACATAGCTACAAACTGGCACTCACCTCCCATCCAGGTCGTATGGCCTCCGCAGGGCCGTGCGCCTCTCCTGTTCGTAGCGGAGCTGCTCGTGCTGCCGCCGCAGTTCATCTCGCTCGCGCTGGATGCGCTCCTGCTCCCGCCTCCTCTCGCGTTCGATGTGCATGCGTTCTCTCTCCAGGCGCTCCCTCTCCAGCCGCTCCCGCTCCAGGCGCACCCGTTCAAACTCCAGCTTTTCCCGGGCAATCTCTAGCCGCTCCCTCTCCTCTTGCTCCCAGATGGCTTGCAAGCGCTGCTGTCTATCCCGACGATCACGGGCACTTCTTCAGGTAACAGATTTTTTAAAAAATGAGTTAAGACCTATGGTGCTGACCAAACTCACATTAAACTGCCTGGTTACTGCTGGGGCCAATGTGCAGCAATTCTGTTGTTGTTGTGTTTCTCCAAGTCATTTTTGACTTATGACGACTGTAAGGTGAACCTATCATGGGGCTTTCTTGGCAAGATTTGTTCAGAGGTGGTTTGCCATTGCCTTCCTCAAGGCTAATAGTATGTGACTTGCCCACTGTCACATATTCTCTCAGCGTCAGAGGAAGGACATAGGAGACCTACTCTGAAGAAACAATGGCCAAAAAACCTAGTGAATAGGGCCATAAGTCACTTCTAGATGGAGTGTTGGACCTCTGGGAGACCAGGGCTTGAATCTCTGCTTAGCCATGAAAATCCATGGATGACACTGAGCAAGTCACATCCTCTCAGCCTCAGAGGAGATCAATGGCAAACTTCATCTGAATAAATCTTGCCAGTGAGAGCCAGCATGGTGTAGTGGTTTGAGTGCTGGACTAGGGTTCTGGGAGATCAGGGCTGGAATCCATAATCAGTTATGTAAACCCATTGGGCAACCTTCGACAAGTCACTCTCTCTCAGCCTCAAAGGATAAAAATGGCAAACAGCTTCTGAAGAACTCTTGTTAAGAAAACCCCAAGATAGGGTCACCATAGTTTGAAAGTATACCAATAAATTTGTGGAAGTGGAGCCACTCATGGCTACTGATCAGGCTGGCTGCGTATCATTTCCAGTACTGGAAGCAAGACACTTGTGAAACTGGTTGCTAGAGAATGTAAAAAGGAGGCTGGTGATGTACTTCTCTCCTTATAGTTTGGCTTTGCCACTGATTGGCTTGTGTGGGAACAGAAGGTTGGACTACATGGCTTCTGTGGTCCCTTTCTGCCTGTGATTCTATGGCTGAAGAGGGAAAGAAATTTACCAGGCAACATGTGAGCTACTTTGGTATATTGAACATACCGGTGTTGTTCCTCACTCAGTCGTTTGTCTTTCGCTTTGCTGGCAGGCACGCTCCCTTGCCTCTCTCGGCTCTTTTCTCGGCTCTCTGATTTGCGATCTTGGCTCTTGACACTCTAAATTTCATATGGAAAAAAGAAAAAAGCTAATTATATGAAGCTATGAGAGAATCTCATTTCAGAAAACACCTGGAGAACAAAACAAGCCGCCTCAACTGCCAACACAACTGCCTTTCCCATTCACCTTCCCAATTCCCATTTTTGAGAACCATGGATGTGAGCAAAGGGAACTCATAGCACCTTTTGAGACTAAATGAAAGGAAGAAGCTAGAAGCATGAGCTTTCATGGACTTGAGTCTGTTTCCTCTTCCTCTTTCTTTCAGTTAATCTCAAAGGTGCTACAAGATCTCTTTGCACACTGATTTTCCAGACTAATGTGGCTAGGTTTTTGAATTCTACTAGTGGATGTGTGCAACGGCCTAAATTTCAAAAGACCAGGGGTTTAGTTTGGGGTCACTCTTTTCTAAAAACTTCCCATGAAAACAGGGTTTAAGACTGCAAGTTGTCCACTTCTTCTCTGTTCCCAAAGCAGCAATATCTGATGGCTTATTTCAGAGTCTTTTACACCAAAGCCCAGCCCTCCAAGCAAGCTTCCACAAGGTAAACACAGCAGAGGACTACTGCTATGTGAAGCAACTCTTCTGTGGAGTTAAAGAATTAAGGCAACAGGACAGCCATTGGTAAGCAGAGGTGTTTTCTGGCAAAGATCAGGAAAAGGGACTGAGGGAGAAGAAATGTAGGCTTACTGCTGCCCTTTCTACAGCCTGAGATCTACTAAGACAGTCTTCATTAATTGGGTGCACCTCCAGAAGTGTTTTACTACATCTCCCACCATTCCTACCCAACTGAAGCCTCATAGAACTTATACTGATGCTGGAAAAATAACCTTTCTAACAATTAAACAGCACTCATCAAGAAATGTCAGCATTTCACTTACTCTCTCTTTTGATCTAGTTGTTGTCTTCACGCTAATAACAGGCTCCCCCTTAGATTTATCCATGACCACAGTCCTTTCTGTTCCTTTGCTTCCTGCAGAAGAGCAAAGGTGGTGGTGTTTGGGGATTAAGACATTCGACATAAACCTAGGTGAAGACCTGAACTGTCACAAAGCACTCACATTCCCCGCCTCATGAAAAAGAACTGCAGATTACCTGATTTTGCAGCCTTGGACTGATCTGCTGATCCAGATTTTTGCTCCTCTTTCCCCTTTCCATCTTTTTCTTCTGATTTCTTAGCATCCTCTTTTTGGTCAGACTTCTCGCTCTTTTTTACACTGCTAGATCTGCACAAACATCGGAGTTCAGGTTGGACAGAGAAAAAAACAGGCCAATGAAGCAGCCCCTCTTTGAGTCATGAATTGAGCTGTAAATTTAGAGGGTGCCAAGTTGGGAAAAACTGATTTAATCTAAGAAGTACTAAATTGGGACCAAACCAGATTTTTTTTTTTTTTACAATTGATGCATCTGCCTCTTCCAAACTGTATTTACCAATAGCTTTTAAGAGTTTTGGAGGGATGCACATTTATATTTGAAAATGTCAAAGAAGAAAAGACCTTTTGCAGATAACAAAAAAGATTGCTGAACCTCACCTCTCGCCAGGTGAACCTTCATTCTTCACTTCACTGTCCTTTTTATCCATAAGCTTCTTTGTAGCTGGTTCGTTTTTTGCCTGAAATGATGTGTATCATTAGATAAAAAAGTAGCAGGATTTTGTTTTGTTTGTACAGAGGAAGAAAGGCACGTAAACAAACAGAACTGTGACTTACCCTTTCAACAGATATTATTTTCCCATGTAATTCTGTTTTGTGGCAATGGGCAATGCACTTTGTGGCTTCTTCAGCCGTGGACATCGTCACAAATCCGTAACATCGCGAGCCTGGGCTGCGAGCATTGGTCACCACTTTTGCACCAACCACCTTGGAAGGCAGAGAAAAGTAACACCGTCAATTAATATACACAGACCGTATTGTACAGTTTTATATTCACATTACTCCTTTTCTCCGTGTGAGTGTGTATTAGACTCTACATCTTCAGCAATGTCCAACTTCTGTTGTTGTTTTACTTGTACAGCAACATGTATGCTGCCATATAAATAAACAAATAAATAAAGTCTTAAAATAAATCACAAAGCAGTGAACATGGCAACCTGGATCCGATTGCTAGTCCCAATCGAAATAGATTCAATGAATTAACACCTATGTAAACTTCACTGACTCAACAGGTCTACTCTAATAATGGATTTAGGCCTTTAGAACCAAATCAAAATCATATAAATATCTACTTTAAAAAAAAAGAGTATTTTTCAGGTCCTAAGTTGTTTAAGGCTGCCATCAGGATCGTTTTACTAGACTAGACCAGCATTTATTAAAATGTTCAACATATTTTGGAAAAGACTGTAATCCCTTCACCAAGGATACATCATAAGGACAGAACATATAAAATACATTAAGGAGAATTACTATAAGCATTTAAAAACAAACAAACATGGATACTTGACACTGTACAGCAACTGCTACCCCTAAATTCCATACCTTTACAAATACCTTAAAAACATGTTGACACACACATTGTTGTAGGTCACACTTATCTCTTTTTGGAAGGGGTGGGGAAGAGTGGGGCCTATGGGTTTCATGTGTCCCCTGCCATGCCATTTAGAGGCCTCTAGGACCCCCATGTTTTTCCTAATTAAGAATGTCCTCTATCAGCAGGGCATCATTTTGCCATGTCTCCCCATCCTCACTATTTAAGGCTACAATGCTCAGACAAGTCCTTTGTTTGATCAAGAAGTAAATTACTCAGTTTGCTTTTTTACTTAAATGCCAGCTCTGGACCTGAAACAACCCACCCAAAGTGTTGCAAACATCCCCGTGTTGAATTTTGGTGTGAAAAAAAGTGCTTAACAATGAACATCCCAAGACCGGAGGGGGTATGGACCCAGTAAGTTTCCCAAATGCTGGCTGCGGCACATCCAAGCTTTTTCACAAGTCTTAATTAGTTAATCGACACCATCTTACTTTTCCGTATTTGCTAAAGAGGGTCTTCAAGTCAGTTGCTCGGGTGGTGGAAGCAAGACCGCTCACCCAGAAGTTCCTACCAGTACTGGTACTACTGGTACTACTAGTACTGCGACCTAGTTGGAAACAAGAAGCGGTTATTATCAACGTATGAGATGAGAAGGCTGTCTAGTCTCCTACTGAAGAGGCTGTCCACAGGTAGAAGGGGACTTCTCTCTAGCAAAATGTATACATTACAGCAACCATCTGAGAGTGTGACCCCAGATGTATTTTGGAGTCACAGGCCTTGGCCAGTGAAGACCACTGACCATCAAGGCATCTGCTGATAAAAGCCAACAATTCATATTTTGACTCATCAGTGAAGGCTGACAGTTTAGTTTCTGGATACACACAAAACATCACTGGGATGGCTAATGCATTGGTTCAACATTCAGTGGCTTTGGGGACATTTTTGTGAAACGGGTCTAATTTAGTAGGAAGTATCATAATCTAAATTCCATATATGGGTACAATGGCCCCGCTGTTTCACTTTTAATTGGTCAGGATTGACTGTCCCTGCCGGATTATGTTCCACCTCACAGAAACTCTGGTTATGGGTACAAATTTGGTCAGGGGGTGGAGACCTGGAATCTATATAGACAATCAAGTACAGAGAATCTGTCCCTTCATTTGAAAACAGAAGAGATAAGAAAGTAAAGCCACCCCTCTTGAGGCTGGAAACAACTCAACACAAGCATCAACAGAATTTTTAAAGGCACAATCACAGTCAAGACATATGATATTCAACAGCAGAGTGATTCTTTGAATTTGCCTAGAAGATGGGACTTTTAGTTTCAATCCAATGCCCTTAGGCAGCCAAAAGGATTTCAGTAATAATGTAATAAAATTTATTCGGTCTTTGACCAGTATAAAAAGGATTTCTTTATCATCTTGTAATGAGGAACAGAAGTCCATAATAATAATAATAATAATAATAATAATAATAATAATAATAATAGTAGTAGTAATATTTATACCCCGCCTCTCCAATGAGATCGAGGCGGCTAAAGGCAACTAATATCTCCAACCTTGGCAATCCCTGGTAAGTACTTGAATGGGAGATTGCCAACTAACACAAAGTTGTGGGTGGGTGCCGTCAAGTCATTGTCTGCTTATGGTGAGCCTACCAACAGGTTTTTCTTGGGAAGATTTTATTCAGATGGGGGTTGCCTTTGCCTTCCTCTGAGGCGAGAGAGTGTCACTGAATGTGGCCATACTATTTTTAACAAAAGGTACCCCTTGTCCAAATATTTTAAGAGATATAAAGCAAAAGCCAGAAAAGGCTCCATGGAAATAACATGTTAAATGCACATACCTTTCTCCTCTTTTGAAGCCAGTTTTGCATCTCGAGTCTCATCAGAACTAAGGACAGAAAAAGGGGGGAAAAATAGAAAAGCAAAAACTAATCAGAACACAAAAAGGCAACAAACTGGCTTTAAATTCATAAAGGAAACAAGACTACAATACCTACCATAATGAGTTGTCAAAATACTTTGTGTGTGTGTGTGTGTTTGTGTGCGTGTATGATTGTAAAATATATTTTTGCATGGAAAGCTAAGAGAATTGTTTTAATTAAAATATGCAGTGGGCTCAGGGGGGTCAACCTTAAAGACAGAACACCCTGCCGACAATTAAAAAGGCAAAGATTAAAGATCAACAACCTCTGAAGGTTAGGGGGGGGGGGGGGGGAAGGAAAAAGAAATCAAACCATTCTGTGGGGGTTTTCTTTTATGGAGGAGCGAAAATAAAACAAAACCTAGAAGACTTTTTTTTAAAGACAAGGTAACAATTTCAGGAGTCTTGCAGGCCAATCTGAAGAAACACATTGACCCAATCTCTACCAATGAGTTTTTTTTTAAGACAGCATCTGGTCTAAAACGGAGAAAAAACAAACCTCGTGTTCTGATCACCAGCCTCTTTGGCAGAGGACTCTTTAGTGGCAGAGGACTCTTCCTCACATTTAGCCTTGGCTTCCATCTTCTCGGCCTCTGGGCTAAGCACCTGGGGCCCTGCGTCCGTCTCCGCGGTTTCCTCACTACTGGCTTCCAGAGTCTGGGCTCCTCTGCTACTCTCACCTCCTCCTCCTCCTCCTCCTTCACCACCTCCACCTCCACTCCTGCTCTCTACCGCTAAAGAGTCAGAGTCCACTTTGGCTTCCTCAACTCTCTGTCCGCTCAGCTCCCCTTTCGCTACAACTAAGTGCTTGGCTTCCTCCTCTTCTTTCTCGGCTTCTTGGCCTGACTGGCTCTCCGAATCTAAAGCCTCTTCTTCTTCCGGCTGAGCGGTGGAGGCGCCGCCAAGCGCATCTTCTTCCTCTTCCTCGGATGCCTTTTTGCCCGCCAACGGGTCATTCCTTTCTTGCGCCTGCTCCGCTTCAGGAGGGTCTTCTTTAAGGGGCTCAGATTTACAAGTGTCACCCAAAATGTCGAGCATTTTCTCATTTTCTATGGATTTAACAGGAATAGAATGGCACAAGGTTTAATCACCAGGGAAACACAGCAAAGACAAATGCGGATCGGGCATGGCTGCCACACTAACACCGAAAGAACGGCTAATTCTACACAGAGACTGGAAAACCCCTCGGCTACACCACATTCATATACCTAAATCTAATTAAGACATGGTTTACTATATAGCAAGACCATAAGTTACGAAGAAAAGATATGACCCTACTAGTTTAACGACAACTTTTCTGGCTTGTTCTTGATCGGTCTTCAAGAGATTTTATTCTTCCCAAATTCCAAGAGACTTAAACGGAATGAATCAAAGAACACAAAATTCCATTTCAAACTCTGAATTTTGTTCTTTTTTTGTTTAAAGCAGGGCAGTCCAACATGAGAATTGGGATGTCTTCGGATGGTGTATGAAATGTGAGTCCAAGAAAGCAATTAGCTTTATATGATATTTCCACGCAGAACCTCTTGTCTTCCTTCTTCTGTTATGCCGTAACTCACTTAAAACTTTGCATTTGTCTACGACAACCTTTTAAGGTGCCTCCACTACTCTACCTGCTCAAGCAATCATAAATATTACAATCTGTTCTTTGGGTAGAACTTTTTTTTTTTCCTTTTCAATAACATTTCTTCTAGTGCATTTTTGAAGTTAATTTAAAAGAAGAAAAAAACCCTTCTCAGGTCTGAAAAAGCACTTGCTAAACGACAGGCATTACTTCTCAGAGCTGGGTTAACAAACCATTACGAACTTTGCAAAGATATGGATTTGTCCACTACACAATTAAAATAAAAGAGATCTTGTAAGGTTACATCCTGGGCCTTTACCTCCAACCGACTTAAAGAAAAAGACGTAGAAGAAATCAATTGAGAAGTACCTGGCTCTGAGTGCTGCTCTTCCAAATCCTGTAGCAAAAATGAAGGGGAAAAAATGTTAATTGGGGCAAAGATAGTTTGCTACAATGAATATTATTCAGATGTGAGTCTCGGTGAGTTCAGCTGTATTGCCTTCCACATTAAACTACTATAGACACTAAGGCTGGAGTAAATCTCTCAACTGAAGGGACAGGAGGTCTTATCAAAAATGCCAGCCTCTATTAGCCTGAAGCCAGGAACTAAGCCTCGGGAGAGGTATTTCAGCTGCATAACCAATTATTCTATCATTCTGAATAGGAAAGTCTAGGTCAGACTTGGCCTTAGCAGCTCCGACTCCCTCAATGCAATTGTAAAACTGCAGAGAAAACATGGGTACATATCTCTGCCTAAGGAACACACAAAGTAAAGATCAGAGATAGGGATAATAATTGAATTGAATAAATAAAGAACATATTTTCACTTTAATTTTGAAGCTTGCTGGGTTTTTTTTCCCTTTTAAAGTGGAGGCATTTAATGGGCTTGTTCATGAGGTTTCAATCGCAACAAGGGCTGTCATGAGAGACTGAGGAACAACTGGTGGAAAATTGTTGATGACATATTAAGAACATCTTCCCAGTGATAGGAAATGTTCTGACAAGAGAACAAACTGCCCTGAGCAAGGGACAGCTGCCTGTCAGGCCTGCTGTAGCATTCATCCCTGGCAGTTCTGGTATGAGAAAGTGGTGAGGCCAGGTGGTCTCTGCAACACCAAAACTGTTCAGAGGAGTTTCAAATTCCCAAGAGCAGCACCTAATGTTTAAATGCCCTTTAAGATTTCTCCTTTCACCCTTTCACTTAAAGGCTATTAATAAGCAGATGTTTCCAAGTCACAGTGGAAGTTACAGTACATACTATATGTACTGTATATGATCATGTATAAGTCTAGAAATTTTAGTCAACAAATTGACTCCAAAAACCCGAGTCGACTTATCCATGGGTCAATGTAAGTACTGTACTTCAACTCATATAATGTATAACCATCCCCTGAAGAAAGGCAAGAGTTTAATCCACCTGGAAGCATTGACCTTCCTTATACTCTCTCTATTAACATGATACCTGCTTGAATTTTATAAGTTTTTTGGCATCATTTTCCTTTGCTTCACTCTTTAGATCTTTCGTTTCATGTCACTAAGTTTTACCCTCCACTTATCCATGGGGTCATATCACAATCCATAATTCTGGCCCCAAAACCTGCCCTCGACTTATACATGAGGTCGACTTATAGTCGGGTATAGAGGGCATTTCAAAATGTATGGGGCTATACCTGCCAAAGCTCTAATTAAGATCCAGAGTAGTTAAACGTGGGCTTTTTTGCCCTGCCCCTTATAACTAGCACTTAACCAAAGGAGCTGTATCAAGGGACCCGTACAAGCAATCTGCCTTGTTTGTTACAGAGGATACAGGACCTGTTGCCATTTCATTTACATGAGTCTGCTGCTGATGCTTAAGAGAACACAGCTTTGGCATTAAGTCTCTTACAACTTTCACAACACACTCCACCTTTGCTATAAGACATTCTGGCTGTATCCAATTCTATTTGCTGAATGCATAACCCTGTTTCCCACTACAAACAGGTCAAACAGAATCCAAAAAACATTAGAAGCAATCCGATTAAAACAAACCATTAAAACAAATCAGACCCATTTATGTGATTAAATAAACCCGGTCGATAGCCTGTCTCAATAAAAACGTCTTTGCTTCCTTGGAGAAAGACACCAGAGTCAAAGCTAGCCTTGGTCTCCTATTGCAAGATGTCTATGGCCTGGGACTGATCGCCAAGATTCCCACCAAATGCTCCTCTAACCACAATGGGACAGAGAGCAAGGACTTCCAGCACAGAGGATTCTCAGAACTGTGTTTGGGATGAGCCACTCTTTCAAATCTGAAATGAACTGGTCGATTGCTTCTTAAAGGTAGGATCAGTGAGGTTATGCTTTGCTGCAAATGCAGGGGAGAAGGCAAATGAAGGTTAAAGGGCCAAATAAGCTCCTCCATCCAGGTAATGCAATGCCATACACTCCTCCAGTACGGTCTTACAACCTTCTAGAGCAGTGGTTCTCAGCCTTCCTAATGCCGCGACTCTTTAATACAGTTCCTCATGTTGTGGTGACCCCCAACCATAAAATTATTTTCGTCTCGGTTCCTAAGACCATCAGAAATATGTGCTTTCCGATAGTCTTAGATGCCCCCTGTGAAAGGATCATTTGACCCCAAAAGGGGTCGTGACCCTGAGGTTGAGAACTGCTGTACTAGAGGCATATTCATCCAAGGCTGCTAGCAATCAAAATTACAGTCAAAAGAAGTACCCTGTACCAGTAAAATACCAGAGAGCCCCCAATCTAGCGGCAACAGCAGTATTAAAACCAAAACCCTTTGAATGTTTGCCAAAATGAGCCTATTTTGCCAGGTTGAGAGTCTGCAGAGATGCAGACAGGGAAGTCCAGCAATGGGGGCTGACTACTCCCTGGATTGGAGATGCATCTGCCTAGGAAACAACAGTGAGGTTGGGCTGAAAAGGGTTTGAAAATACAACTTGGTAAAGAAGTGATTGTGAGGGTGAGCATCTGTGTTTGAACACTGTATTTCACAACGGGGTTTATCTCCAAGACAGAACTCCCAAGGAGGCCGAGATGGCGGCTGCAGCGAGCAAAACAACCCCTACTAGGTGCCAGCTGTAAGGAGAACTGTTAGGCTCTTCAGTTACTCTCTACACAAAAGCCAATAACCAAGGAAACAGGAATGAGCAGCAAAGGTGCTCCGTGTTTTTCCATACTCCTGTGTGTGCTAAAGATCTCTTGTATCAGTTTGTGAGACAGCCAGGAGACAAGGCAACGCCTGTTAAACACAGCCACACTACAGGGCTCTAGAAATGAACAGGCAGAAGAGAGAATGGGGTATGCTGGTGGGTTTCTGGGTGCTTTGTAGAAGGGGAAAGAACCTCGGGTTCTGAACTGTTTAAGACTAGCTGCAACATTTCATCACTCTAACATTGTTATAGTGCTATATTCCCCTTCGGCTGCCATTGAAACTTCTTGTGCAATTCTGGGGTCTGTATTAGTGAGGCCAAAGGTTCTCTGGTTGAATTATAAATGCCCCTCCATAGAGTGCAAATCTCAGGATCCCACAGGATGTTTCCATAGCAGTTAAAATGGAATATAGTGTTATAAGGACGACATAAGGCCACTGGATTAGGCTGCAGAAATGAAGAAAGCTAAGGGTAGTGCTCCCCAGGTTGCTACCTTCCAGATATGCTGGACTACAAGTTATGCTGGCTGAGGTATTTTGTGAATTGCAGCCCAATGTTTCCCAAATAGCTACGTTGGGAAAGACTTAGAGAAACAAGAGCAAACATTCTTTACTAAAGGACTGAGAGCTCAGCTCCTGTGCACATTTTCTTAGGTTTGGGATGGGCTCATAGATCTCCTGTGTGAATAACTTTTGCACCTGGATCTGATTTTTGCATTTTTAAGGCTTCTGGCAAATACCAAACCTGTCCAGACCTTGCTGTAGATTACGACCCAAACCCAGGAGGAGACCAGTGCCATTACCTTCGCTGCACCTAAACCGGGTGAGGCAGCTTCTAGCTGGTCATCAGGTTCATCACCATTCTCCTGAGAGAGTGAATGAAAATACAAGGTACACCAACTTCACAGAAAAGCAACTTTTTCCCCCTCTTGAACAATGAGGAAACATGCAGCTAAAACAGGAATGTTATCATGCTTGGTCCAGACTTGGCAAACGATGAGACCTTCTTGAATGACAGATAATCCAAGAACACCCCCAGCATCCCAAGAGATGAGGCTGGGTCTCCTTTACAAAAGATGCCCTAGAATACTAATGGAAGGGGTCCCTGGTGAATATATGACAGGTGCCTTGCTTGCAAACTCTAAAGCACCTTCTAATCCCAAAGAATATAGCGGCCAGAAGCTGCAGACTGTTCCCATCAAGGTCCAAAGTAATAGGGTTCCTTGGGAACTGGGCATGGAAGTCTGGACTAAGCAGTGCCACCTCAGTGTGAGAGAACAGGCTGAATCAGCCCTTAGGATGGTCTACTAAAACAATACAAGTCCTTAGCTCAACCTCTTGCAATCCAATTCCTTGATCTCACTTGCTACTGGGATGAACCTGTCTCACCGACACCTGGATGTCTGCTAAGACCTTGTTTCTGCAATCATGTGTGCCCTGAACTGCTTTACTGTTTTTCATCCAAAGAGGCTGCTTTTCTGGATAGCGCTGACACTTGACTGCTAATTGTTCCTCTTCTGGCCTTGGCAGAAGCAGAGCACAGATATCCCATAACACCTCTGGCCAGAAAACCAATATGAAACCCAGCCTGGGCAGGACAGGCAGCGATGACTCTAAATGTTGCGACTTTAACAGGAACAGCCACATAAATGTTGAAGCAGTTATATGTCGCAGAGAAGCAAAGCACCATTTCCTTACCTCGCTCTCCATCAGCTGCTCTGGAGGCTCTTTCATTTCAACGTCGATGTTGTCTTTATCAGAGTCTAGGATGTTTTCAGAACTGTAGTCCTCTCCGCCGTCGACGGCGCTGGAGTTGTCTATTTCGGCTTCGTCCAAGACGCTAATATCCATCATGTCGAAATCCTGCAAGTTGTCCGAACTCGCCTCAACATCCTCCTGTAATGTGGGCAAAATGGACAACCGGAATCATCCCTGTGGCTTGAGACAGAGCTTTTAAATACTCAATCTTCAGACTGACCTCCCAAAGTAAAAGATAACCCCATCTGCCCACAGCTGTTTTTACTATCTGTCTATCTTTTGTTTTAATTAATTTTAACTTGAATCTGTAATTTGTTTTTTTAAATGTGTAATTAAGCGTTATATTTTATATTGGGGGATTGTGAAATTTTATGATTTATTGCACTATGTGTTGTATTATCTTTTATTGTAACCCACCTTGATCCGCAGGGAGAGGTGGGCTAATAATAATAATTATTATTATTATTATTGTTATTAAATCACATTTCCCACACTCTTCTTACCTGTTCATCTCTCGAATTCTCCTCCAAACCGTTGTCGTCTCCGCCTTCCTCCTCTGGTTTTCGCCCTAACGGTAAGGAATAAAAAGACCCTGGATGCTTATTCCAGAAATCAGGCCTGAAATGTTATTTATGTGCGAGAGAAATGATCTCTGGAAAAGAGGGGACAAAATGTCCGCAGCCTAGAAGCAACGCTGCTTTTGTACCTTTCACGGTTCTTTTGGGGGTTCTCTTGGAAGCGGTCTCCGAAGCCACTGGGATTTCGTCAGGATTCCCACCTTCTTCCTCGATCGCCTGTTTAAAAAAGCATCAACCGTGAGTTTCTTCACAAAGACTTCTTCCCTGACTTCTGTACGTCTTTCACGCTCTGTAGGAGAGGCCCAATGTATATAGACACTCATTCCTCCATATTTGTGGATTTGATGGTTCACAGATTCGATCAATATGTCCTCTCTAGGAATCTCTAGGTCCTCCAGTGCAACCCTATGGTCAACTTTAACTAAAGGTTGCACTGAAAGACCTAGAGATTCCTAGAGAGGACACTCTACTAGGCTTTTATAGCTCCTCCAGTGCAACTCTATGGTCAGTGTCTGTTGACCATAGAGTTGCCCTGGAGGACCTAGAGAGGACACTCTACTAGGCCTTTGTAGCTCCACCAGGGCAACTCTATGGTCAGAGTCTGTCAGACATTGACCATAGAGTTGCCCTGGAGGACTTAGAGATTCCTAGAGAGGCGTCCTTGGCTGCTTCTCCATATTCATGGGAGTCCTGTGCCCCTAACCCTAGAGAATAGGGAGGGAGAAGCGTACTGTACTATTCATGGTCCAAAACACGCTGCGGAAACAATCCAGTTTGAGACCGCTTGAACCGCCCTGGATCAATGCCAGGAATTCTGGGAAATGTAGTTTCGTGGGACATTTAGCTGCCTTCTCTGTCAGAGAGCTGTGGTGCCAGGGCAGTTCAAGCGGTCTCAAACTGGATTACTTCTGCAGTGTGTTTTATAACCCGCTTTAACTCTTTGTCTGGCTCATGGCTATGGAATTCTGGGAGTTGGAGTTGGGCCCCACAACAAACTCCAACTCCCAGAATTCCATAGCCATGAGCCAGACAACGAGTTAACGCGCTACCAAAGCGGGTTATAACTCCAGTGCGGATGCAAACTCAGATGAAGAGAGAGAGAGAGAGGGACTGACGGCTCTGAGTCTTTCGAGGAGGACGCTCTTGTTGCCGCCGGAGTCGAGGTTGCGGCGCTTGAGTTCCGCGCGGAGGTCGATGACGCGGAGCTCCGAGAGGCGCCGGGTCCCCGCTGCAACCGTCGCCGCCGCCGCCGCCGCTGCCGGGGAAGGGGCCGAGGAGGAGGAGGCTTCGTCGGGGCCTTCGGTGCCCGGTGTCGCCTCACTTTGGGCCGCCATCCCTCTTCCTTCCTTCCTCGCCTCAGACCTGGCCTTTCCCTCTCATGAGGAGCGCCGACGGTGCGGAAGGAAAAGCCGCTCTAGTAATAAAGGAGAGAATATATATCTATTCTGCTGCTGCTGCTGCTTCTTCTTCTTCGCCGTTTTTGCCTCAGACAAAATGGCGGGAAGGCCTCCAAAAAAAAAAGATGGGGGAAAACGACACTACTGCGCATGCGCGGAAGACGCTCTTCGGCTTCTTAGTCTTCTTTTCCGGAGCGTGAGGGAAAAGGAACGGTCACTGCGCACGCGCGGGAACAGCTGGGGAAAAAAAAGAGGCCGTTTTTGAGGAGGAAGGGAAACGCTGCGATAGAACTTTGCGTCGCGCATGCGCGGAAGAGAATCTTCTCCCCTCCCGTGGGAATGGGTACGTCCACTGCGCACGCGCGGGAAGAGCTGGGACGGGACTACCGGGAGCTAAACCAGGGTTGAGGGGGGAGATCTGCGCGTGCGCGGCCAGAGGGTTAACCTGGAGTTTAGTGCGCACGCGCTGAAAGGAAGGCAGGGAGGAAAGAAGGGCGTGACTGAGAATGAGAGTACTGCGCACGCGCACTAAAGGGACCAAAGCCGTGAGAGGGAAAGAGGGGGGTAAAGCTACGCATGCACAAAAGGAGCCAGACGTTCTACCGTGTCGCGCATGCGCGGGAAAGGAGCCCTCCCCTTTCTTTACTCAGAATGAGGTCACCCGGCTTTGAGTCCCTTCCCGCAAGAGGAGCGTCCGCGCACGCGCGGTGAGCGCTCCAAATGGCCCAGCCCTCGCGCATGCGCACAAACACCTCTAAAGGTTGACCCTCCCGCGCGTGCGCAGTACGCACCGCTCGCCATTTTGTTCTTCCTATGGCAAGCGGGAGAGCTCGCGCGCTTCACACGAACCGTCCTTTTTAAAACCATATCTACATAATAGTAATAGCTTTATTAACATCTTTGGCGTGTCAAAGTGGTGCCTGAGGCGAAGGCAAGGCTAGAAGTCGGTCGAGAAGTTTCGCAATGGCGGCGGCGGCGGCGGGGGAGAACCAGGCCGTCGAGGCGGCCTCCGTTTCCCTCGGCGGTTCGGAGAATACGCGCCGCCTGGCCGAGCTCCGCGTGATCGACCTCCGGGCCGAGCTGAAGCGCCGCAACCTGGACAGCAGCGGCAACAAGAGCGTCCTCCTCGAGCGCCTCAGGAAGGTAAAGGGAAAGGCTGAGAGGGAGAGGGGCTGCGGCGCGGGGCCGAAGGGGTTAAAACGCTACTGCGCATGCGCCGCCGCAGCCTCCCTCGGAGGAACATAGATCCAAAAGTTGTAGAGGCGCGCCCCCTCCAGGCGCTTCCGGGTTCATTCCAGCAAGGACTTTGGTTCTCCAAGTATTTTGGACATCAAAATGGTGAAGGGCCTGGAAACCATGAAGCCTTATGAGGAACGCCTTAGGAAGCTGGGGATCTTTAGCCTGGAGAAGAGACGGTTCAGAGGTGGCGTGATAGCCCTGTTTAAGTATTTGAAGAGGTGTCACCTTGAGGTGACATAAGCCAACAGTGTGATGGGGCAGCTAACAAGGCCAATGCGATTCTAGGCTGCAACAATAGAAGTATAGTGTCTAGAGCAAGGGAAGTAATAGGGCTACTCTATTCTGCTTTGGTCAGGCCTCACTTGGAATATTGTGCCCAGTTCTGGGAAACACAATTTAAAAAGGACGTTGAGAAACTGGAGCCATGTGTCCAAAGGAGGGAGACTAAAGTGGTGAAGGGACTGGAAACCATGAAGCCCTATGAGAAAGGACTTAGGGATCTGGGGATGTTTAGCCTGGAGAAGAGAAGGTTAAGAGGTGATACGATAGCCCTGTTTAAATACCTGAAGGGATGCCATATTGAGGAAGGGAGCAAGCTTGTTTTCTGCTGCTCCAGAGACTAGGACCCGGAGCAATGGATGCAAGCTCCAGGAAAAGAGATTCCACTAGGAGGACCTTCCTGAGAGTAAGGGCTGTTCAACAGTGGAACACACTCCTTCCTCGGAGTGCAGTGGAGTCTCCCTCCTTGGAGGTCTTTAAGCAGAGGCTGGATGGCCATCTGTCAATGGGGATGCTTTGATTGAGAGTTCCTGCATGGCCCTTGTGGTCTCTTCTAACTCTATGATTCTAATTGTGGGAGCTGAAGTCTAAAACATCTGGAGGACCAGAGTTTGGGAACTACTGCACAGGAGTCTCTCTGTACTGCAGAATTGAGGCACTTTTGACACCTTCCATGGCTGAAAGTTAGACTCAGAGAGTTGGAAGAGACCCCAAGGGCCACCCAGCCCAACCCCTTTCTGCCATGCAGGAACTCATAATCAAAGCACTCTTGGTTACAGATGGCCATCCAGCCTCTGTTTAAAGGCCTCCAGAGAAGGAGGCTCCACCACTCCTGAGGATGAGAGAGGTGACTTGCCCAAGGGCACCCAGTGGGTTTACATGGCTGAGCTGGGATTCGAACCCTGGTCTCCAGAGTCGTGGGAAAGACTCAAACCACTGCATCACTGGTTTTTGTACTCTCTCTCTCTCGTTTCATAACAAGCTACAAACCCCAGGATTCCATTGTTGTTGTTGATTTTGACTTGTGGTGACCCTGGTCCAAAACACACTGCATAAATAATCCACTTTGAGACCACTTTAAGCACTTTACAAATCCCAGTGGATTTGTAGCTTTGTGTGTTGGACTGTGTATCCACACTACACATTTCATGCTTTACCTGTTCCAGGACCCATTTGTCTGTCTTTTTGGTCTTCCGCGGTATCCTCAGCACTCTTCTCCGGCATCATATCTCCAATGAATTAACTTCTTTCTGTCTGCTTCCTTTGCTAGCCAGCTCTCTCATCCGTACATGGCGATAGGGAATACAATGGCTTGGACTTTGGCGATCCATGGCACATAGCAAATACCCCTGGTCCTTGGCTGATAGAGCTAGTGTGGTTTGAATGGTGGACTAGGACTCCAGGAGACCAGGGTTTCCCGCTCAGCCATGAAACCTCGGGCAAGTCACAGTCTCCCAGCCTCAGAGGATGGCAGCGACAAACTCACTCTGAATGAATCTTGCCAGGAAAGCCATGATAGGTTCAGCTATCAGTGAACCTAAGGTGAACTTATTATGGGGTTTCCTGGCAAGATTTGTTCAGGGTGAGTTTGCCACTGCCATCCTCGAGGCCTGACTATAGTGAGATACGAGGAGCGATTAACAGCATTGTCCAAAGGCAGTGGAAAAACATATTGTGCGGAACCAACATTTGTAGGCGTCTATATGTGTAGCATAGAAGGGGACATGTAATGCAAATATATCTCAAGCATTTCTGAGTATGTGCACCCTTTTATCCATCGTAAGTTAATAAAATTGGTTTGTAACAGTTTACAGTTATCTGTTTTAGGCAGCTGGCAAAGACCTGTAGTATGGCAGACTGTTCTCTCAGGCTTACGTTCTAAAAGACCCTGTCTTTTGCTTCCTACTGAATACGACGCTCCTTTGTAAATGCTGACTTGTTGTCTGTCTTTAATAGGCTATAGAGGAGGAAGGGGGAGATGCTGAGGAGATCCCAGTGGCGTCAGAAATAACCCCCAAGAGGGCACCCAAGAGAAGCAGCAAAGGTATGCAAGTGTGTACAGTTCAGATTCTTTTGTTAAAGGAGGAATAGCATTTATTTTGTGCCAAGTCAGATCTCTGTATGTTCCTGAAGACACTGACGCATTTCTCATGTCTTTAGGGCAATGTAGTTGGAGAGCAATACATATTTAAGTAAATATATAATTTTTTACCCAACCTTTCCCATACAAAAAGTCCCAAGGGGGCTGACAGAGATCATTAACAAGGGAAACCCCACACTTAGGTTTGCTAGCTTCAGCACAGTGCCTGGACTCTTCTCCTTCTTTGGAGGTTTTCAAGCAGAGGCTGGATGGCCATCTGTCAGGAGTGATTTGATGGTGTCTTCCTGCATGGCAGAAAGGGGCTGGAGCGGATGGCCCTTTGGGGTCTCTTCCAACTCTAGGATTCTATCATTCTATGATTCTTCTATTATTAATTTACTGTACAGGAGAAAGGCAATAAGGGGAAGGGATTGGCTGCAACATCAAAATCCCATAAGATAATGGTGAAAGAGCTGCTTTGCAGTGGCTTTGAACCTACAGCTTGTCTCATTCTCTCCTCTGTGTTTCACTTCAAGGTTCGGTTCACCATGCTGTTTTTGTATGTCCAGCGTTGCCACACTCCCAGACTTTCCCTTGCGTTAAATTCTGAAACAGAAACACAAGCATGAAGCATCTGTTTGCTTGTTTTTTAACTTGATTCTCATCTTTTAAGGACGTCGAGTGGAGGAAGAAGGCGTTGAAGACAATGGGCTGGAGGAGGACTCCGGCGACGGACAGGTACGGCTAGCCTGGCCTTGTGGCTGTCAAGTAACAGTTCTGCGTTTTGAGTCCTGCTGGCAACTCTTATATATGTGGCTTTTTTTCTTTTTGCAGGAGGATATTGAAGCAAGTTTGGATAATTTGCAGGATATTGACATGATGGAAATTAGTGTGTTAGATGAAGCTGAAATAGATAACAGCAGTGATGTAGACTGCCAAGAGGAGGAGGACAATGCTGGTAGTAGACTTGACTCCCTCCTTGGTAGTAAAGAAAATGCTGGTGCAGAACAGACAGACGTTCCAGAACAGCTGGCAGGAAACCCTGTAGGTAACATGGAGTCACCTCCACCCTTGTCAGATATTAAAGAAGAATCGAGAGAAATACCAGTAGCCATGGTATGCATCTCTTTAAACTATGCAGAATGAGATGATTGATCACCATGACTTCTCCCACCCCTTACAAATTCAATTATTAAAAGTGATTCTGGGGATGGGGCATAATTGTAAGGGAAAAAGAAAACCTTGATTTCCCCTCCTTTTTGTGTCTGTACATCCATAGCCATGGCTAAAATTTATAAGCTTGGAATGCATGCGTCATCAACATATTGTCTAATAGCGAGAATCCAGAAAGAGTTTGGGTTTTTAAACAATGCAATGCTTCATCCTTTTTTGGCCATATGCATTTTCATTCTCTCATCTTGGCATGTGAGAGGAGGGTTTGTGGGTGGTCAGGAAGACTTCCTGAGTTGGTGGCCCTGTTTCTGTATCTCTGTCCCCTTAAAAGTGGGAATTTAGGGACCCTGTAACCATGCGGTTAACAAACGCTTTCAGAAGACTGATGTATAATTCCATCAAGCAGATGTGGTTGAGGTCTTGTTGAGTTGCAACTTGAGACATGGTTCCTGTGAAGGACTTTTTGAAGTGAATCCAAAGCAGTTTTTCTACTTGGGGTGCTGCTCCCACTAAATTCAGGGTGATCTTCCAATTTATAAATGGTCTGAGATCCTGTCTGGAAGCTCAGTTAAATGCAGAGTGGACTTTGAATCCCACTTCTTCAAGGCTCCCCCTTTGTCAGGAGAGGACAGAACTTGAAGGTGTACAACAACAAACCCTTACATAGTTGCTCAGCCCTGCTTTAAAAATTCCTGCACAGTGGCGGCAAAAGTCAATACTTAGCCTTGGCTGTGTACATAGCAGCACAATAACTTGTCCAGATCTCTTCATTGAGCATAATATATTAAAAGAGTATTTGTTTCACGTTCTTAAACCATCAGTTGAGCTGTCAGAAAGTCTAGGAAAGCTCCTCCGTTTGCACCAGGTTTCTTCCAAACCTTTTTTGTGTTGCTATGTTGGAGAACCAACCCAAATCTTGATGTATCCTGGCTCTTTGAGCTGCTAAAAACCAACATCTGATATCTGTTTTGACCAGAGCTCAGCAAAATAACCTTTTTGGATTGAATCTCCCTGAATTCCCTGCCCGGCTGGCCATGCTGACTTTGGCAAACAGTGTGGGTGACATACTAAAACAACCTCCTCTTCTTTCAGGTGTGGAAATAATGAATCAAACAAGAGGAAAAAAAATTTGTGGGTTGGTGGTTAGTAAACTGGAAGCAATGTATTCCCTGGGGACACAACCATGAGCCATTGCGGCAACACCACAATTTGTCATTTTGTCATCATTTTCCTTTTAGTATCTCAGTTTCATTTCTTGGGTGTGACCCAGAGCTAGCAAATATTGGTTCGTTATTATCTGTTTGAGGGTGGGAACAGGGTTGGTGAAAGGAAGTTGGCTTCGCTCGTCTTCTGGACGTTTACTTGGGTTTTGTTGAGAAAATGGTGAATTTTCAGAGAGATTGAAGCTTTTCTTACTATTTTTAGGTAGAGGGTGAAGATGTCGGGGGCGCCTTAGAACAGCCCCCCTCTGACTTTGCAAACATGCAGGTAACTTTTCTTCTTCATTCAAATGTTATCTGTCTGAGCGTCTTAATGTTGGAATGTGTTCCCTTCTGGATGCAGCCTGCAAAATAGTCAGTGAGTTGAGAGCTTTCCACATTGCATGCTCTTCTCTACCTTCTTGTTTCCATCCCCAGAAAACTGATCCTAAACAATGGTAGATCTGATGAAACTGCCTTGTCTCTTTGCTAACAGTTTCCTTGTTTCTCTTTTTAAATTTTATTAGGACCTTGAAGAATTCCCCTTGGAAACAGGTACCGTTCTTTAATTCCACACTGCCTTGCCCCTGAATCTTCCACATAGCTTTCAAGCACCCAAATCCCCTTAGTTACTCTCCTCAGTATTATTCCATTAATATTGATAGTTCATTATTCTAACTGGTGCACGGACCAATTCACGTGCAGAAAAGAAAGAGAGAGCTACAGAGATTGGAAACCCAGTCATATCACCAGGTCTGCAGCAGTATCTTATCTCACTGCACACGCCAGTGTTTTTACAATGCTTTGCTTTAAATCTCTTGATGGGGAGACGTGAGTTGACCCTTGCCAGGGATAGTACTTCGTGCAGAGCGGACCTTGTGATATCACGCGGTGCCTTGGTACTGTAACTTTGACTAGAGAAGTACGATTGAGTGTAAATGCAGGGACACAAAACACTTCTGGATACCTGAAGAAAAGAAGATGGGTCGGCCATGGAAATTCCTTGCACTTTGTTTTCTGGACTACACCTGTATTCCAATTCCATCTGAAGCTGTTGCAGTGTTGATGTTATGGACTAGTCTCCTTAAACATAAAACATCATCTACATCAGCAAACTGAACTTTTAAAAAAAGAATCAACACACAGACTTTGGAAACTAATTTCTGGAAGAATGGAAAAGCTGCGCAACTACATGAAGACACTCAAGAAACAAGCTGGGAATGTCACACATAAAGGTTTTTCTTCCTTCTCTCTTTCAGGCAGTGCTCTGACAGCTGTCTTAGACAGCAGTTTAGTTGTAGGCGTTATAATGTGGTGTAGCCGAGGGGTTTTCCAATCTCTGTACAGCGTTAGCCATTCTCTCGGTGTTAGTGTGGCAGCCATGCCTGATCCGCATTTGTCTTTGCTGTGTTTCCCTGGTGATTAAACCTTGTGCCATTCTATTCCTGTTAAATCCATAGAAAATGAGAAAATGCTCGACATTTTGGGTGACACTTGTAAATCTGAGCCCCTTAAAGAAGACCCTCCTGAAGCGGAGCAGGCGCAAGAAAGGAATGACCCGTTGGCGGGCAAAAAGGCATCCGAGGAAGAGGAAGAAGATGCGCTTGGCGGCGCCTCCACCGCTCAGCCGGAAGAAGAAGAGGCTTTAGATTCGGAGAGCCAGTCAGGCCAAGAAGCCGAGAAAGAAGAGGAGGAAGCCAAGCACTTAGTTGTAGCGAAAGGGGAGCTGAGCGGACAGAGAGTTGAGGAAGCCAAAGTGGACTCTGACTCTTTAGCGGTAGAGAGCAGGAGTGGAGGTGGAGGTGGTGAAGGAGGAGGAGGAGGAGGAGGTGAGAGTAGCAGAGGAGCCCAGACTCTGGAAGCCAGTAGTGAGGAAACCGCGGAGACGGACGCAGGGCCCCAGGTGCTTAGCCCAGAGGCCGAGAAGATGGAAGCCAAGGCTAAATGTGAGGAAGAGTCCTCTGCCACTAAAGAGTCCTCTGCCAAAGAGGCTGGTGATCAGAACACGAGGTTTGTTTTTTCTCCGTTTTAGACCAGATGCTGTCTTTTTTCCTTCCCCGTTGGTTGTTTATCAAAGCCAATGCGTTGCGATTCCTCGAATGACCCTGCTCAGGGCCTTAACAATATTGTAGCTTTTTGGCCTAAATAGAATCTCTCTTTTTTTGTTTTAGTTGTCCTTGCACCTGTTTTTTGGGGGAGGGCGGGTAGAAGATGGCTTGATAGCCTTCCTTTCTTTCTAAGCATTTATTTTATGTCTTGGTTTTCCAAGGTTGCAATTCTTAACCTTTTTCTGTGTGAACAATTAGCCCAGTAACCTCTCACTGCCCTGTCAAGCTGCTTCTGCTTTTTTTTAAACAAAGCCCCTTTGACGCTTGTGGGGGATTTAATTCTCCTTCCAGAGCTGATTTTAATTCTCTTTTCTGAGCTGAAAGGAGCTGATTCTCCTTTCAAGTATCTGATTATAGCAGATGCAGCCTTCCCCCCTCCCCTTGCAGGTCCTCTTTTTGATTGAGTAACATTCTTTTCTTTCCCCTCTGCCTTTAGCTCCGTTGAGGATACAGATGTTAAAAGTGGTTTGAAAGATGAGAAGAGTAAGTATATACCTGTGTAAGATTCCTTCTATCCCAGTCCTGGGAAAAGTTGCATAAAGATAATGGTTGGAATCCTGTATCAGCTACTAAGTTCAGTTGGCCCTCAGCTTTCCTGAGGGTCATGGGCCCAGGATGCCTGTGAAAATGGAAGAGATGCCAATTATTCTTTGTTCCTGTTAATCTGTTAGCCTTTGTACCCGAGCGAATACTTCTCTAGGCATTTCTAGGTCCTCCATTGCAAATCTATGATCTTCCTATAAATGCCCTAAGGAGAATGTGTTTTTTCGGTTGAGTATAGAACAGCAATGGAAGTGGCGGCAAATACAGTAACCCACGAATAATCAGATCTGTGAAAGTTTAGCCTGCAGTTGTGGAGGGACAACTATACACTTAATGAAGTAGAATTAATTCTAGTTGTTGTCTGCCTTCAAATCATTTTTGACTTTGGTGACCCTATCACAGGGTTTTCTGGGTGACTTGCCCACAGTCACCCAGTTGGTTCCCATGACTGAGAGGGGAAGCGAATCCTAACCTCCATTGTTGTCCTATGCTCAAACCACTACACACTGGCTCTAACTATAGTTGGCTAGCTATTAGTTAACTAAGTAACTTCTCCTGGCCTGAACACCCTTGTGCAAACATCATTCACCCGTGGTCCAGTTGCTGGCAGAAAGTCTGCCTTTCTCCTCATGCACTTGATGCCCAGTAAAATAGGTTAGGAGAAAGTTAAGATTGTAGCAATAGTGTCACAGTCATGACTAAATAACAATTATGAATATAATAATAATAATAATAATAATAATAATAATTTATACCCAGCTCTTCAGCCAAGGCTATCAGAACAGCTGCCAATTAGTAAATCTAGGTAACTGTTTCGTATTCACAATTGTTACTTTGTCATGATTGCAAACTTGCCACAGCCGAAGTTGGTGACCTCCCAGCTCCAGGGGTTTCTGGATGAGACAGATTGTCTAGACCCATTTCAATCTGGTTTCAGGCTTGGTTATGGCAGCTTTGGTTGTCTTGAGCTACGGAACGAGCTGGACAGGGCGAGTGTGTCCCTATTGGTTCTGCTGGACCTCTCAGTGACTTTTGATACCATTGACCATGGTGATCCTTCTGGGCCACCTCTCTGAGATAGGACTTGTGGATAAACTCAGAAGGTGGTGCTGGGGGACTCTTGTTTGGCGCCCTAGTGTTGGCCTGTGGACTCCCAAGGGGTTCTGTTTTGTCTTCCATACTGTTTGACATCTACAGTGTCACCAGCATGTGGATGACATCCAGTTGTCTCCACTTTTCCTTTTCTGTGCATTTCCAAATGAACTGGCCACTGCTGAAACTGGCATCCAGGCTCAAGGAGAACACCTTAGCTGTGAGCCTTAGATTTCAGCAACAGTGTGATCCCATCTAGAACAGGCAGAGTCTCTATTCCCTGATTTGCCTTTTGACTGAGCAGGAGCACCTCCATCTTGTCTGGATTAAGCTTCAGTTTGTTTGTCCTCATCCAGTCCATTGCTGACAACAGACATTGGTCCTTTTCCAAGCCTTAGCATCTCTTTCCTGTATGCTCCTGCCTTTCAATAGTAAACAAACGAAGCGTGACTTTTTCAAGCAGGGTCATAACTTTTGGGGCTGTTAACATTTTACTGTTCCTCCCCTCTTCTTTTTTTTTTTCCAGAGGTAGAATTTTATCTTATTTTGTTTTCCCATCTTTAGGTCGCCCAAGCAGTAGCTCCAGCAAAAATCTCTGGGTCAGTGGCCTTTCGTCTTCAACCAGAGCTACCGATCTGAAAAATCTCTTCAGCAAATACGGAAAGGTACAGGCATCTGTAATAAAAGCTGTTGGCTGAAAGATATTAAATCTTGTCAGACGATGGTTCTAGTTGTTCCTTTTATGAGGGGGTGCCCTTTCTCTACATTTTCTCCTCCTCCTTCAATTCTCTTTTCTTGGCCTCAACCCATTTCATGGAGAGCCTGTCCAGACAACTAGGCATAGCTGTGCAAACAGAATGAGTTTCCTTCAAGCTGAGAGCATCAGCCAGCTTTGTCGAAACAGCTTGATTCATGCTGGGAAGCACCAGTTTGCTTGGAACAGATTTCTCTTTGGCTTGCCTCCACATCAGCGGAGGCTTGATATCTGTTATGCTTGCAATTACTTCACAAGAGGTCTTGTTGAGTTTTAGCGCAGGCTGAAGTTAGATCAGGGATTTCTAGATGACTGGCAATGGATACCAAGATTTCTGGTTTCCTGTTTCTTCTTTTTATTATACAGGTTGAGTCTCCCTTACCTGGAATTTTGAAATACTCCAGTATCCGAAATTGTCCACATGGCTGGCTGAGACAGTGACCCTGTTGCTTTCTGATAGTTCCATGTACACAAGCTTTCTTTCGTGTACAAAATTGTATAAATAATGTATAAAATTATCTTCAGGCTATTGTACAAGATGTGTATGAAACAAATGGGTTTTGTGCCTAGACATGGGCCCCATTTCCAAGAGTGCGTATTCCAAAATAAAACCAAAATCCCAACATTTCTGGTTCCAAGCATTTTGGATAAGAGAGACTCAACCTGTAACCATTAACGGTTACAGGAGTAGAAATAGATATGTCAGTTAAATAAATGAGTGGGCTAAAAACCCACAGTCCTTTAAAATGTAGATATTTTCTATTATATGTAACATATTCATTCTATCGATAGATTAGAATCGTATAATTGGAAGGGATCCCAAGGCATACACAGCTAAAGTACTCTGAAAAGACGCCCATCTAGCCTCTGAAGATTGAGTCCAAAAACACAAGCATACTCTAGAGCAGGGATGTGCAACTATGGAAGACTAGTGTGCAACATTGAAGGACCACACCTGCTTGTACATTTTTTAAAGCCCAAACTAGGGACATTTTCACCATGTTTGGGGTTCGAAAAAGACCTCTCCTGGGTCTAAATTGGCTCCGGGATCTGCAAAATGAGGTGGAAATTCAGCACATGCTTCCAACTGGATATTTTGGAACATTTCAGGGCAAAAATAATTGTCTCTGCCTTAGTGCCTCCAACGTTTAGTTCAGCAGAAATGCATACCTTGGCTGAAATGTTTGGAGAAATGTGCTCAGCCTTGAAAACAGAGTCAGCACAGCATAGTGGTTTGAGTGTTGGATTAAAACTCTGGAGACCTGGGTTAGAATCATTACTCAGCCGTGGAAAGCCACCGGGTAACCTTGGGCAAGTCACACTTTTTCAGCCTCAGAGGAAGGCAAAGGCTGGCTCTGAACAGATTTTGCCAAGAAAATCCTGTGATAGAGTCACCTTAGTGTCACCACATAACAAAGCAGTGATAGAAAACAGATCTTTCTCCTTTCAAGTCTGCAGTTTTCCCCTGTGGGGGTAAATGTTTCAGGCTTCTCCAGCATTTTGTAGAGAGGCGTGATATAAATAAATATTATTATTATTAGTTAGACTTACACATCTTTTGAACTCTCTTCTTCTCCCCCCCCCCCCCCCCAAATAACAGGTGGTAGGTGCCAAAGTGGTAACAAATGCCCGCAGCCCTGGCGCTCGGTGCTATGGCTTTGTCACCATGTCTTCATCTGAGGAGGCAACCAAATGCATCACCCATCTGCACAGGACAGAGCTGCATGGGAAAATGATCTCTGTGGAGAGGGTGAGTTGTGCTGGGGCTTCATGGAAGCCCTGGGAATTACACCAAGCATTGGGATAAGGCATTAAAATGGGGTGGAGAACTCTTGGCTCTTTGGATGTCATCAGTTCAGAAATTCAAGATTCAGTAATTATAACCCAGCAAATCTTTATTCAGCATTATAGTTCTATGCCAGAGATATCTGTCAGCATTAAAGAGCAAGCGCTAATGTTGTCTAATGAAACCATGCACAATTTTAGATTCATGTGGGGCTCAATTCTTATTTCTTACAATTAATAAACACATTTCCCCCTCTCGTGCCAGTACCACCCATTCTTTGTTCTTGCAGTTAGGGGATTCTCATAGGAGCGACTTTGAACACGCTTGAATCATGCCTGTCTTCCCTTGAGAATTTTCTCACTACCTGTGGCTGAAATCACCATGTCTCTGTAATAACTGGTTTATAATTGCATAACCCATCACTTAACTTTCCCAATATTGTATGTCCGGACAGTTGCTTGTGCATCTTCTGACATTGGGACAGATATTAATGGTGCTGCTTCGCTATGTTTCCAGCTGTGTTACTGTGACGGGACGTTCACCGCCCTTTTCCCCCTGCTTTTGTGTGGAGCAGTGCTTCTCAGGGAGTCTGATGTGGGGAGGCCATAATTTTTCTTCCTCAGTCTGCCTAGGACTGGGATTTGTTCATTTTTCTGTAGGGACCTACAGATGGTGCTCCATGGACCACCATTTTGAATAATACCAAGGTAGAGGACAGTTTCAACGTGCTGTCCCACACCTTCCCACACACACATTTAGAAAACCATTTTGTCATTTGAACCATGGTAGCACTAAGCCACCAATCTCCTCTGTATCATTCCAGGCCAAAAATGAACCAGCGGGGAAAAAGGTATCATCAGACAAAAAAGAAAATGAAGGAGGAAAGAAGGAAAAGGACCGGCGCCATTCATCAGAGTCACGATCAGAAAGGTGAAGTAGTGGTTTTAACTCTTGTTATGCATCACATACAGGTTGAGTCTCCCTTATCCAAAATTTCTGAAATCTGAAATACTCCAAAACCAAAACTTTTTCATGGGTGGCTGCAATAGTGACACCTTAGCTTTCTAATGGTTCAGTGTATGCAAACTTACTTCATTCACACAGTTGTTTTTAAAAAATGTATAAAACTACCTTCAGGTTATATGAAAAAGGAGTATATGAAGCAGATGAATTTTGTGTTTAGATTTACCTCTCCCAAGATACCTCATTATGTATGTATATGTAAATACAGGTATTATAAAATCCAAAAATTAAATACCAGTAAATCCGAAATCCAAAACACTTCTGATCACAAGCATTTCAGATAAGGGGGGGGGGCAACCTATATTAAAGCCAAATAAACAAACCTTTCTTTCAAACATAAATGGACAATAATGCATGCTCTTGATTTCGGCAAACCAGGGTTTAAACCAGTGCTTCTCAACCTTCCTAATGCCACTACCCTTTCATGCAGTTCCTCATGTTGAGGTGACCCTCAACCATAAAATTGTGGTGTCTCGGTTCCTAAGACCACCGAAAATACATGTTTTCTGATGGTCTTAGGTGACCCCTGTGAAAGGGTCGTTTGACCCCCAAAGGGATTGTGACCCACAGGTTGGGAATCGCTGATTTAAACTAACCACACTTTGGCTTGATTCAAACAAAATCTGAACTCGGTGTTAACTGGAAAATGGGTGCTTCCGATCCCCTTGTAGATGTGTTGAAAGAAGGGAGGGATGCTAAAATATGATGGATGTGATGCCATGATACACACAGACAGTAGCTTTTGGTGGCTTTGATCTGTGTGGATGTGTATACAGTCGGCCCTTCTTATACACGGATTCAAGCATCCATGGTTTGAAAATGTTAAAAAAAAAAGGATAAATTTCAAATATCAAACCTTGATTTTCCATTTTTTATAAGGGACACCATTTTTCTATGTCATATTTAATAGGACTTGAGCATACACGGATTTTGTTATACACGGGGGATCCTGGAACCAAACCCCAGCGTATAACAAGAGTCCACTGTACCTGTCTGTGCACTTTATGGTGCTATTAAACTTGTGCTGCCTGTAGGTCACACAGTCTTCGAAAAGAAGAAAAATCAGACAAAAAGGATGAGCCCAAGAAGTCAGATGAGAAGGATGGTGGGGAGGCGAAAGAGGGGGAGAAATCAGAGGAGGAGCACAAAACGGGGTCTGGCCGTTCACGTTCTGTTAAATCAGGTGAATCATTTTCTTGTGGGATAGTTTTATGATTTTGTTCCTTTTCATGAGGCAGGAGTGGTGTGTGGGTGGTTTAGAAATCTAGGTCTAAGACAGAGACCTGCCATGAAGTATGCCTCCCATTTTAAATTAGGGGAAAAGACTATAGTAGTGTGGTTGGTTTTGTGAGAAATACCGTATTTCACCTTCAAGTGTGTCAGAGCCATTTCCTTGTAGTCAGTTTGGCCCTGTTAAGAACAATTGCTTTATCTCCAGCCTTCGTCAAAGATAAGATCAAGAACAGCATATATCTTCCCTCTTCTTTATCTTAACTTTTGGCAGATCTTTGTTTCTTAACTGTGTCAGAAATATGTCTTGGGTACTTCTCGCCCCCCTCCCCAACATCCCTGGCCGACATGAACCTTGCGATGTTGCTCATTGTTACTTTGTCCCTGTTGTCAATATCAGATATTTAGAGGGCTTTGGATTTGAGAACTTAATTGGTTTTTGATGTTTAAAGAAAGACACCTGTTGATACTGCATTTGTTCTCGAGAAAAGATGTCCTGAAACAATGCTGTTTTTGTGCTGACACAGCAAGCCGAGGAACCGAGCGGACGGTAGTCATGGATAAATCGAAAGGAGAGCCAGTTATCAGTGTGAAAACTTCCACCACGTCAAAAGAGAGAGTAAGTGTGGATTTGATTTCAGCGCTGGAAGTTGGGAAAGGCGACATATATTCTTGTGGCTTCGGTAAATCAACATACAAACCTATTTCCAAGTGCATACAGAGGTCACATAAATCTGTAGCTTTTATGTGACTTGGGTGAGGAACAGTTGATCCTACAGAATTCTTTGGGCTGCAGATTTACACAGTCTTTAACCCTTGGCCATGCTGGCTGGGAGTTGAAGTCCAGAATGCTTGGGAAACCAAAGTTCCTCACCTCTAGTATGACACAGTGTGTCAAAGGAGGAACAAAAGGCAGATAACAGCCAAGGCTTTGGCTGAAAAACTCCTCTGGTATATCATGGATAAATCCTTGCACATCCTACCTTTAATATCTAGTTCCAGAAGAGGATTGGAGCTTAATTTTGGGGGATTTATCCTCCTGTAATCCAGATGGGGAAGGTGTGATCTTCCTAATGCTGTTGAAATCCAGCTCTCACCATCTGAGACCATGGCTCTACTGGCTGGAGTACAAGGGGATTTGAGTCTGGCAACATCTGGAATACCACCCCATTCTAAAGCTTCCAAAGTTATTGCAGCCTTACAGCCCCTAGAGCAGTGGTTCCCAATCTGTGGGTCGGGACCCCTTTAGGGGTCGAACGACCCTTTCACAGGGGTTGCCTAAGACCACCGGAAAACACATTTTCACATAGCAATGAAAATAATTGTATGGTTGGGGTTCGCCACAACATGAGGAACTGTATTAAAGGGTCACGGCATTAGAAAGGTTGGGAATCACTGCCCTAGAGGATGTTTTGGACCTTTTTTTTATTTTTTGCAATGGGATTGTGTGGTAGGGGGCTACTACATCCCTTTAGCACCCCATAGTTGCCGACCCCATTCCTTTGAGGTCGTGATGTCTATTGCAATGGGTTTGCCGTAGTGGCAAGGCTGACCCCTTTGAGGTCATCCTCAAAGCCAGAAGGAGGACAGCAGAGGTTCTTTCTGTCCCATAGTTTTCAATCCTTACTGCTCCTCCCCCTTCCCAACTTTAGAGCACAAAGAGTCCTGACCGGAAGTCAGAGAGCAAAGAGAAACAAGACATTCTGTCATTCGATAAAATCAAAGAACAGCGAGAGCGGGAGCGGCAGAGGCAACGGGAGCGAGAAATCCGAGAGACGGAACGCCGAAGGTGGGTTGGGTTTGGTTTATTTTAATTACATTTACATCTTGCATTTCTGTTAGTATGCAAAATTCAGGGACTGGCCCTGAAATTGCCATCTACAGTAGTGGTAAGTCAAGAGGAAAACCTGAGGTGCTGAGACTTCTGGGCAACCCATTCTGTCTCTTTGGCTTTCGGCAGGAGCTCATGGCCCTTCCCCGTGACACCGGGATTCCCCAGTTTTGTACAGATTCTCTCTCCCCCCCCCCCCATTCCAAAAGATTGAGAAGAGCCAGTGCAGCATAGTGGTTTGAGTCTTGGACTATTATTCTGGAGACCAGGGTTTGATACCCGACTCGGTCATGAAACCCATTGGATTGCCTTAGATCAAGTCACCCTCTCTCAGCCTTGAGAAGTCAGTGGCAAACCTCCTCTGAACAAATTTTGCCAAGAAAACCCCATGATGTGGTCACCTTAGTGTTGCCATAAGTCAGAAACAACCTGAAGGCACACAACAACACAACAAAAGCTTTAATACAAATGTAGCATTAAATGTAATTTATGAAAATTAAGTGTATGCATATTTATTTATTAAATATGCATATGCTTAATATTCATAAATTACACTTAATACTACATTTATATGAAAGGCTTTCGATTGTCATTTTCTCTTGCTTTTGCCCACCATTTTCTGAAGTTGAACTTGGCCCTCTGGCTGAATGAGGATCCCCACTTTAGAAGGGTGTAAAGTCAGGCAGAATCAGAGCTGTGATGCGTAAAGGAAAATAGACTTAGCCTTACCTCTCAGTGTTTCAAAAACTCTCCCTCTTGCACCCCATAAATGAAGCTGTGGGTAAACACTTTCCCCCCAGCGAACTAAAAATCTGCTAAGACGACTACTGCAGGTGAGTCGGAGGATAGGGAAGGAGGATACAGCTTTCAACTTATTCATCCAACCTGCGGGCTGCCAAGTTACATTTTCCATGCTGTGAAGATGGATGTCCTCAGTTTCCTTCGAGGTAGCCTGAAAAGCAGCTGTCATTTAAAACGCCTTTCCAACGGTGGACTGATGTCCCTATTAGCTCATCGATTTGAGTCCTCAACTCAGGTAGAAAAGGAACTGAAGAGCTGCCATGCGCTAACGGGAGCGGAACTGGAACGACTTGTGTGCGCCAGCTCATTTATTTCCCCCTTGTTGTTGTGCATGGAGTGAGCTCCAGTAAAGATACTGCACTGAGCTTCTCCCCTCCCGTTTGAAATATCCTCTTGTTCCTGCAGCAGCCAGAGATCATTATCCTGTGATGACTTTGTGCTCCCTTGACGTTATCTATTATGCGGTTGTCACTCGCCTTGGCGTCCATGCTATCTGCTCAGCTTTAATGGGGATCGTCTGGCTTCGAGTGAAGTGGACTGCATATTCTCTCCCTTTCCCTGGCTTGGTTGTTGCAAGCAGATATTTTATCAGGGGCTCTTTTATTAGAGGAAAGCGTGGCACGATTCGCTCGCAAATGGTTGGGCACGGGCTGGTTTGCGAAGTGCTTTTGTTTTGCACTGAGTAAACATTGTTGGCATGCCTTTTTGTCTTTTGTGACAAGTAGTTATTAAATCCTCCTATACAGAAGTCTCTCTTTTTCAGCCCCTTTTACCACCCATATGTATCTGAACATCTCCATCCCTTCCCTACCCCCTTTCATTTATTTTTCTTATCTGTCTCAGAAGCTCTAGACTAGAGTTTCCAGAGGATCTGAGAGGGTTTTTCTTCTCTCTTCTGATTCAGATGTCTCCCCATTTTCCTTCTCCAGGAAACCCTGTCCATGTCAGAAGGAATCCTAAGTGTGTTACTACATAACCCCCACCACTTTTACAGAGTAGTTGGACCCAACCTGACACCGAGTGAGATAGTTTTAGACACCATTTTCAGCACAACTCATCTGTTGGCAGGCTCTGATTAGGATGCCATCAGGTTGACAGAGTGAGGGGCAGAGGATTCTGCGTAAGGTTTAGCGGCATGCATTTATAGAGTGCTGACTACAGATATAACTCTGCGGTAATTTTCTTCTCATCTGCATCTGAGTTGCTGTAAATCTAAACGAATTACTCTGTCTCCAGATTTTGGTTTTGTTTCGTCTACATCTCCTATCAGCCATAACTGGTAGTGATGGATTATGGATTATGGGAACTGAAGTCCAGAAAGCACCTGAAGGGCCCCACTTGCCCGCTCCTGTTCTAAATGAATTATTTTATCACCAAATTCTCAAACTAGTAGGCAGAGCTGCACAGAATCTTGATCAGAAGAACCAGTTAATAAGAGAGACTCAGTTAGCCCCAAGACATCCATAGTGGAGATTGCTCCTCATTCTTCTTATTGAATAATTAAGTCAGAAACCTTTGCTGATCTACTGCAGAGATCCATCTTCTCTCTTCCCCTTAAACAGGGTGGCTAACTATTCCTCCACCCGGTGTATTTGGCCTACAGTTCATCCCAGCCAGCATCCCTCAGTGACAGATCATGGAATTTGCAAGCCGAACCATCTAGAGGGTCAGATGCTGCCCACTTCCAACTTACCCCTCACTTGGACTTGTAGGATCACCCGCCAGTGGGCAGGGCTTACTTCTTCAGGGTTGGGGTTGTGATGGCGAGAATTTGAGTCTCAGCATGAACAGATTCCATTCTCCCGCCTCCTAGAAGCTATATTTCCCCTCCCAGATCCTGTAGGCCCTCCATGTCAAGCCCCAGTGCCTCCTTTTTTTCTCTGCAGTCTCTCAAAAAACGGTGTCAGGAGGAGGTTTGTGGGTAGTATGGAATTATGGGGTTGAGTGGGAAGAGGGTATTTTTATGTGGCTTTGTGCATTTGGCAGACTTAAAATTGGACTGGATGAGCTTCAGGGACTTTAGAAGTGAGGTCCAGTGTCTGCCTTCAGCTCTGCTCCAGCTCTAGATGTTCTTCTTGCAAATCTGGTTCTCCGTGTGCTTATCCAAACCCAGGGAGCGGGAGCGGCGAGAGCGGGAGCAGCGGGTCCAGGCCGCCCATGAGTGGGACGAGCGGCAGCGGCTTCAGTGGGAGCGGGAGCGCCTCCACTTTCAGAGGCAGCGGCTAGAGCGAGAGAGGATGGAGCGGGAGCGGCTGGAGCGGGAGCGAATGCACATTGAGCAAGAGAGGCGGCGGGAGCAGGAGCGCATCCAGAGGGAGCGCGAAGAGTTGCGACGGCAGCAGGAGCAGCTCCGCTATGAACTGGAGCGCCGCCCAACTTTACGGCGACCGTACGACACGGATTGGAGGTGAGAAGGGCACGCTCTGTCTTTTAAGCTAGAGGATCAATTGACATCATGACAAGCTATGATTTGTCTTAACCATGGTTTGTTGCAGAGGCTGTGAATTGTGGGAATGGTATTGTGAAAGCCGGGATGTCAAGAGCCAAACTTGAATTCTTGGACATCATTGTTTCTACATAAAACAGTGTGATGCAGTTATCTTGGGTTTGAAATTAGCCTCTGTGACCGAGCGTCTTCAGAAAAGTGCCTGTGCTTAAGTCTTACCTATTTCCCTTCTGGTGGGGTCATGTGTCTCCTCCTCTTAGTACTTTGAGACTGTTTGCACATCATGATAAACCATGTTTTGTGTTAATCGTGGTTTGTTACACAAGCTGTTATTTTCCTATCAGATGACCAGGGAAACTGTGGGTGGTCTTCTCCATTTCCAGTAACAAATCGGGGGCTCACATTTTGAGATGTGGTTAGTTGCAACAGTGAAAGATCAGTACCATGTAAAGAATGCAGACCAGCTGCAACGTAACAGTGGGCTAAATCCTGGAAGCATAAACCACCCTTTATTGTATGGCATAAGAGAGAATGTATCTGATAAAGCAGAACTCTTTGGGATGAGTGTGTCAGAGAATTGTTCTCTAACACGTGTTCTTCTTGCAGGCGTGATGATTCGTATTGGCCGGAGGCAAAGCGGATGGCCATGGATGACAGATACCATTCTGACTTCAGCCGCCAAGATCGCTTCCATAGTTTTGACCACAGAGAGCGCAGCCGGTACCAGGATCATCTGATGGATAGGTACCACCTCTTTAGAAACTTAGTACGTCCTTCCTGGACTTTCGGCTTCCATCAGACCTTTTCAGCTGCAACTCTCATTACTCCTGGCTATTGCTGGTTGGGGGTTTGTAGCCCAGCATATTTGGAGGGCAACAGGATTGAAAACATTGTCCAAAGTGCCCCCCTTCCCATGCGACAGTTTTTATTTTTCCCATCAAAAATTAACAAGATTAACAAAGATTCAGAGGAAACGATATTTTGCATTGTTTTTAAGATGTATACCAATGTGGACCCATGTTGGGAGACAGGCGGGATATAAATTAATAGGTTAAATAACCAAATGTGAAATGCCACCAGCAATTTAATTTTGCACAAGACCTACAGTAGTGGCAGAGTTTTGTTATTTATTTATTTATTTGGACTATTTATACCCTGCTCTTCCTTTGCAAAGGTTCTCAGAGCAGCTTACAAATTTTTAATCAGACAGTTTCCAAGGATTATCTACCTGTGGGTTTATGTGTGTTTAATGTCAAATGTCTTTCCTATCATCCACAGGAGAGAAAGTTCAAGAACATTGCCAGATCGAGATGGACAGGTATGTTTGTGCCGAATAGTTGTGATGTCAGGCTTTGCCTGAAAGAGATTCCACCAAAGAGTTTATGGCAGGGATGGGGAATGTATTGGCTCCAGGTAGCATGTGCATGTCAGGTTCATTTTTGAGGCCCCCAATACCACCAAATATATATATACACACACAGACACATAGAGAGAGAGGGGGAGAAATTTTACAGGCTCCTTGGTCTGTTTTAGGCCCAGGAGAGACCTCTTTTAAAAACAGGAACAGTTAAACAGGAGGTTGACTAGTGGTTCTCTTAACTGTGCTAGAAGATCTCTTTGCAGACTGTCCTTTTTCTCTCTTTCCTTTTTCAGCACTATCCTGACCGCCACTCCCGGGACAGCTGGGGGGGGTTACGAGAGGCGGCTGAGCAAAGGACGGGGGTTGCCCCCACCATCCCGGTGAGTGTATGCAAAGGAGAGCGATTTCATGGTGGTGCGGATGGTGGGTATTGTTCGGACTGTTGCGCAGTGCAAAATGTATTGTTTTTCATTCTATTCTGTGCTGCTTGACATCTCCCTTTGGGGTTTTCTCTTCACCATCCAGAGACGGGCGAGACTGGGGAGATCATGGCCGCAAGATGGACGTGCATCAGGACCGTTCGTGGGCAGGCAGTGTGGATAGCGGGATATCGGGACGGGAGCATGAAAGATGGCAAGGTAAAAGGACCACCTTGTCTTTCGCCCCTCATCATTTTCAAAAGCCTAAAGGGATGTATTTGAAAGCCAGTGAGACAAGTTTGATTGGAGATGGGTTCTTGAGAGCTTTTCTATCTTAAAAGAGATTGTTCTATTGTATTCATGAATTTTAAACTCTTTTTAAAGGATTGTGATTTCAATACCTTTTAATTTTTTAAAAAGCCCTTCACACCCCTGACTCTCCTTTGCACTACACATTACAGTGGTTTGATACCACTCTTTTAATGCCGCAGCTCTGCCCTGTGGCATTTTGGGATATGTAGTTTCTTATTCTCTTTCCTTTTGTTCTCCAGCAGGTGAGCGGAGCGTGCCAGGCCAATCTGGACCTGACCATGTAATGAACTGAAGAGGAATGCCAGGTGAGTTCCAAAGAGGAGAGCTGGAAATGACATTTGTTTAAACTCACCTCTCCCTGTGAAGAGGTTCTTTAAACAGGAGGGCCCTCTCAGTAAAAAGAATGCTGTGTGTCAAAGAAGCTGCTTTGAATCCTAGTCTGGGTTGCAGGGAATGTGGGGCATAAGTAAAATTGATGACAGTGACAACTACAATAATCCAAGCAGAAAGCTTGTGTCTGGATAGGGCCTTATCAGGGGTTGCCCTCAGGCTTTGGAATGCTTTTCCTGGGGAAGTTGGAATCCTTCCTTGCCTTTCATAGCTGACAAACACTGGCTTTTGAGAATTCAAGAAAGAACTTTAAAAGAAACTGCTCTGCTGTCTTTCACCTTGCTGTTTATTGGTTTTGAGTTGCATGTTTTGAATTGTTTCAAAATGGTTGCGGGTTCGGTTCCGTTTTGATTTTGGTGGTTGGTATTAATTCGTAAGCCTTATTGAGCCCTGGCTTTGGAGAAAAGGTGGGAGGTAAAGTTTATACTGGTAATAATAATAATAATAATAATAATAATAATAATAATAATTCTCTCCTTAGGCGTGGAGGTTTTTTTGCAAGGCGGAACTGCAAACCCAGAGGCACAAGGAGCCGGCCTGCCGGGCAGCTTTGCGAGTCAGGATAGAACAAGCCGACCCAACGACCCTCGATTTACCCGGCGCTATTGAAAGCACTTGGCCTTTGAAACACTTCCATGGCAGCAGTGTCGAACCTTGTCCCCTGGTTGTTGCTTTGGACTCTTGTCACCAGAAGAGAACACCATAGCACTCTCTCATAGCTTGCATATAATGTAAACTCAAATGTGTGCGTGTGTGTATTTCCCCCCCTCCCTCAATATGTTCTTATCTGGATATACCATTTAGTTGTTTCACAGGAAGCATTCCATTTTTCCATTAACAATAAAATCTCTTATTATGTTGCGCTTGGTGATGGTGAAGTCTCTAAGGCGGCTTGGGCTGAGCAGCTCTCCAAAAAATGTCAAAGCAGTTGGCAGACTGTTTTCTATGAGAAAAGGAAAAGCAGGCATTTTGGCTGGATAGAAACTCCGCATGATGGAAGACTAGGAAGGAGTCCTGGATGTTTAATGGGAAATCTGCTAGCAAGGAGGTTGAAGTTGAGGCATGTTGTATAAACATAGAAGGATGATAGGAACCAGATGCAAGAGCAGATAATAGCTACAGCTTGGAAAGGCTGAAAGAACAGGGTGCAAAAAGAAACAGAAGACTGAAAAAATAGCCTTTAAGTTGCAGATGGCAGGATCTAAATCTTAGGATCTTCTGGCTACAGTGGGATTTGGGCTCCATAGCTGGGAAACATTTGTTGTTGTGTGTCTTCAAGTTGTTTCCAACTTATGGCAACCCTAGGGCAGACCTATCATGAGAGTTTCTTGGCAAGTGTCCTGCAAGTTTCTTGCCAAGAGGGGGTTTGCTACTGGCATTTTCTGAGGCTGAGAAAGCGTGTCTTGCTCAGGGTCACCCAATGGGTTTACATGGCTGAATTGGGTTTTTGAATCCCGGACTACAAGTATACCTCTGTTCCTGAAGCAGATGTGTTCCTGGACACTACTTTAACAAAAAAATTGGTACCAGAGATATAAATAATGTGAAGGAAATAGGGTTAAGTTCCTGTGCCTTCTAAAAGAGGCAGAAATAACATGGAAGAAATAGTGTTAAGGTTCCTAAAAGAAGAACAGTTCAATGTATTTCTGTAACTGTTTTGCTAAAAACTCACAGTCTGTGCCCCTGAAATGAAATAACCAGATCCGGTAAACCTTGCATCGGTAAATGAAAACATTGTGAACCCTCTACAGACTGCTTAGAGAGCATTCCCAAATGCATCTAGTGTTGATTTTTGCTTTCACCAACCTTCGTTTCTCCTGATTTCTATTTTGTTGGCCAAACCTTTCCTTTTGGGGGAACTGGTAAGGTAGGCTTATTTGCTCTCCTCTTTTTTCTCTCTTGCATTTGATGCATGCATGCTTTGTTGTGGGCAGGTAGGATTGGCTCTGATAGGATCCCGTTCTTTCCCAGCACAAGTTTTGTTGCATTATTTACTGCAGACGTAGTTGCAACCTGCCACTGAGAGTCAATGTTCCTGTATCCCCCCTTCACCTTTCCCCTGATGCGAATGCTGCTAAAAATGTATACCTACAAAGAGGATGAGGTCCTATTGCTGCAGTCCTGTTGCTGTAGCAAGCTTGTTTTCTGCTGCTCCAGAGACTAGGACCTGGAGCAATGGATTCAAGCGACAGGAAAAGAGATTCCATCTAAACTTTAGGAAGAAATTCCTGATGGTAAGAGCTGTTTTTATGACGCCTTTCTCCCAATAGCCTTTGGAGTCTCTTGCAACTCTATGATTCTATGCTTGTGTTTTCTTGCATGGCAGAATGGAGTTGGACTGGATAGCCTTTGGGGTCTCTTACAACTCTTTATGATTATTTGAGTCCTGTTATTGGGAGTAAAGTGGGATTTGAATGAATAAAATAAATACTTGTGGTTCCCATGGACTGCATTTTGAATCGATTTATTTGAATGTGAACCACAAGTGGGCTGTTTAGGGCAAATGTAGTGTGAACCGCGTTCCGCTGCCGAACTGATCCATCGATTTGGTTTGCAAAGCGACTTATTTCTAAGTGGGGATGTGGCTTTGGAGAGTTTCCAAATGGGGATCGGGGCACAAACGTTGCAAAGAAACAGAGGCTCTCTTATCTAATCTTGCAAAAAGCAACCAGCCGCTGGGGTTTCTAAACACGCCGACAAATCCAGGGAGTGTATTTTGGGTAATGTTCCCAAGTGGGTTGTGATTTCGGTGACAGGGTGACTGCTCCACAGCGAAGGGTGCTGGAGTAGAAAATCCCCCGGGGAGATCCAGATGGTATCCATCCTTGCGGCCCAATGTAACCAGAAATAGCGGAGTGGCGGGTGTCATTTCCTTCTGACATGTTTTGCTTTCAAGTATGGCACGTCCCAGCATCCACACCGCCTCCGCCTCCACCTCTTGCTCACACCTTCTGAGTTTAAAGGCCGGCGAGTTTCCGTCAGCTGGAAACAATCGTGGATCAGGGCTACAATTTTTATTTTTATGGAGGTCCAAGGTTTGGTGACGGTTGTGATATTTGGCGATGTTTAAAAATCTGTTGGGTTTGTAAAAAAAGAAACACAGTCAAATATTTATTGCTTTTGGCCAAAGGTCTATGCCTCAAACTATATCCAAAAACCCCCAACAAAATATACAAGCGTCAGTCGTCTAATCTCAAGCATCCTGCCTATAATCAGAATTTTTTAAGTGCAAAATTGAAAATTCAGAAATTTAATATAAATGATATATTAGCCCGTTGCAAAGCTTGGTTTTGCCTTTCGTCTCAAGTGGAGATGTTAGTGTGAAAGCGCTTATGTGTGTATGTTGGAGAAGAGCGAAACTGGAATAATACTAATACTAATAATGGTCATTATTATTACAATTGGTCCTCTGCATCCATGTTTCTTTCCCCTCTCCACCAATTCAAGCATCTAAGGCTCAGAAATATGTAAATTGCCCCAAGCAAATCTTGATTTTGCCATTTTATATAAAGGGCACCATTTTACCCTGCCACTGTATTTAATGGGACTTGAGCACCCATGGATTTTGGTATCCATGGGTTTGTTTTTTTTAATCAAACCCCACTGGATAAGAAGGGCACATCATCATCATCATCATCATCATTTAGGCTGACTTGTAGAGTGGTGGATTCTCCTTAAGAAAAGTTTGGATGGGCATCTCTCAGGAGTGATTTAGGGCGCATCTACACTGTAGCGCCAATGCAGTTTGACACCACTTTAGCTGCCCTGGTTCCATCCTACAGAGAGCTTGGGCTTTGTAGTTTGGTGAGGCACCAGCATTCTGGGCCGAGGAGGTGAAAGATGTACATCTACGAAGGTAAATCTGCAAAAGATGCCAATCCTTGTAAACCTACAGATCCCAGGATTCCATAAGGTGAAGCGACAGGGCTTGAAGTGGTGTTGAATTGCATTATTTCAGCAGTGCAGATGCACCCTTAAAGTCAGAGGAGTGGACTAAATGCCCTTTGGGTCCCTTCCAATGGTATGGTTTTAGCATTTTGAGCAAGGGAGGGGAATGTTATAGTACTTTAACTGCTCACTTTACACCAGGCGTAATTTTATACGACTCTCGGGTCAGCTGCGCATGTACGCTTCTAGATGCAACACTGACATATCTATATCTATATATATATATATATATAGATAGATAGATATATTAATATATATAGATATATATAGATATATAGATATAGATATAGGTTGCATATCAGTAGTAGGACATCTTGTCCATGTTCTCCAACAAACTGTGCCTTTTGAACCATTACATCTCCTAAAAGGACAGAAATAGAAAGACTTCCATCTGCTAGATACTGTCAGTCAGTATGAACCAACCCTCCTCAATCCGGCACCGTTGCCAGATGTATTGCAACATCTATCATCCCCAGCTAGCATGCCTTGTGATAGCTGGGGATGATGGGAGTTCAGGTGGGATGAGAAAACTGGTATGGGCAGTTCCTGACTAGGTGTGATTTGTTTGTATGGCATTCCCTCCAAACCTGTTGCAAACCTGTTGCTACTGCCAATGCCGTAACCTCGCCATGCTGCTGCACCTCTTTTTAAGCGCTTAATGCTGTGTCTTTTATATACAGAAATGGAGCATTACCTGGCCTGACGGCTTACTACTTAACACGATTAGACCATACCTGTGCAAGATGAAGACAACAAATCCTTAAACCTCTTTGAACACATCCGGATTCTCCATGTTTGGGATTAGGCAGGGAAAAGTGGAACGCCTTGAAACGGCGGGTCGCCGATGTGCTATGATGATTCCTCTTGGACGTCTTCTGACCTTTGCAAAAAAGCCACCAGCTCCGTGTTAGATGGAGATGTTAGCATGAAAGAGGTACATGTATATGAAGGATAAGAGCTAAATCCATATCGTCATCATCATTCAACCTCTGGCATCTGTAACCACAGTTTCACTTACCCGCATCCAGAAGAAAAAGTCTCTCCAGGCATCTTGAGGTCCTTCAAAGTGAATCTATGGTCAACCTGTGGCAGAATTTGACCACAGAGTTGCACTGAAGATATCCAGATGCCTAGAGAAGTTTTCTCTTTACGAATCTGGATGTCTTACAGGACAGTTCTATGGTCAACTTCTGGCAAAAGCTGACCACAGAGTTGCACTGGAGAGCTCCAGATCTCTAGAGAGACCACCTCTTTAGGTCTCTGGAGGTCCTTCAGAGTAATTCTATGGTCAACCTCTGACTGAAGAGACCTCCAGATCTCTAGAGAGACCATCTCTTTAGGCCTCTGGAGGTCCTTCAGAGTAATTCTGTGGTCAACTTCTGGCAGAAGAGACCTCCAGCTCTCTAGAGAGACCATCTCTTTAGGCCTCTGGAGGTCCTTCAGAGTAATTCTATGGTCAACTTCTGGCAGAAGAGACCTCCAGCTCTCTAGAGAGACCACCTCTTTAGGCCTCTGGAGGTCCTTCAGAGTAATTCTATGGTCAACCTCTGACTGAAGAGACCTCCAGCTCTCTAGAGAGACCACCTCTTTAGGTCTCTGGAGGTCCTTCAGAGTAATTCTATGGTCAACCTCTGACTGAAGAGACCTCCAGATCTCTAGAGAGACCACCTCTTTAGGTCTCTGGAGGTACTCCTTCACAGTTCTATGGTCAATTTCTGCCAGAAATATACAGTTTTTGATCTCTGTGATTAGTCTAGGAATGTATTCCCTGAGGGCAGAGGGGCCGGCCGGCCTGAATTATTATTGTTATCATTATCATCATCATCATCATTGCCAGTGTGGCTTAGTGGTTTCAGTGCTGGACTATGAGTCTGGAGACCAGGGTTCAGATCCCTGCTGAACTGTTAAACCCACTGGGTAACCTTGGGCAAGTCACACTCTCCCACCAAAGAAGCAACACGGTTTTACACGACGACGCACAAAACGCTGCCGTTAAAGTGGTCACCAAGAGGCCTCAACGCGCATCTTTTTACTTTGGATGTTTCAGCAACGGTGCATTTCTGATATCGCTTTGGATAAACGTTTGCACAACTACTTGCCATTTCCGCTTTATTTGCGGGATGCTTTAAATGCGCTGTAATCCCGAAAGCAGGAACATTTCCCAGCCTTTCCGGGTGATTTCTCAGCCCTTTTTCTGCACGCAAAGCAGGTAGCCTTCTATCAAACGAGGGCTTCTTCCCTGGTTTTAAGACGCAGTTCTCTTTTTTCTCGTGTGAAACGCAATGATCTCATCGGTTTCGGAGGATTGCTGGCCTCCTTTGTGATGTCTAGTTTCCGCCAGCAGATGACAGTGTGAATTCACAAATCTGGACCCGCTTTTAAAAAAAACGATACCATTTTTTGATATCCCCTTCCTTGCCAAGGAAGAGACGAATCTAATGCGTTCTAATCCTGCCCCACTCCCTCGTTGCGCAGAGGCGAATTAGCGAGTAACATCCAGCTTCCGAAACCGTCCCTCTTCAAGAGAGTTTCCAATTTTCTCTTATTCCTTTATAACAAAAGGAAGTGTGCAAGGTAAAACGTAAGCGCTTTAAGCGGCCCTCTGCTGCAGCCAAGGGAGAAATGGCCTTATCCTAATCTTTATCCTCATTATGCTGAACATCTCTGGGCCGTGACCCTTTTGGAAAAATTCTTTGGCGGTTTTATCTTCTTAGCGGCGTCGGCCTTGTGACAACGGCCCTGCCATGTTGGACTGCACTGTGGCTGTTTGGCGTCAACAGCCTTGCTCCAGTCTTGCAAACTCAGAGCATCCATAGTTGGTTTCGTGGACCCAGTCCACCAGGAGTGCATTCTCTTTCTTTTCCTACAGCCTTCCATTTTACCAGGGTTGTCGCCTTTTCCAATGAGTCGCACCGTCACACAATACATCCAAAGGATGGCAGCCTTCACCTTTGGTATTTGGCATCTAGGGAGAGCTCAAGGCTGGATTTCAAACCCATGACCCACCTTTTGGCCTCATAGCAGTCCCATGGTATCTTTCGAACCCTTTGCCAGTGCCACTTTTCAAATGAAGTAGTTTGCTTTTTTCACACACACACACTTGTCAGACAGTCTGCCTGGTCTGTCATCTATTCTGTTGTCTATCTGTCTATCTAGAAAGTTTGTGTAGTCAGCCGTCTAGTCTGTCTATCCAGTTTATCTGGTCTATTCATCTAGTCTATCTTTTTATCTATTTAGCCCATCCATCCATCCATCCAGTCTGTCTGTCCATCTAGTCTCTTTCTTTTTCTCTCTCTCCATCCATCTTTCCAGTCTATCTAGTATGTCTCTCTGTCTCTCTCTCTATTCAGTCTGTCTATCTGTCTGTAGGTCTTCTCTCTCTCTCTCTCTCTCTCTCTCCATCTCCATCCATCCAGTCTGTTTATCCATCCATCCATCCATCCATCCAGTCTGTCTATTTAGTCAATCTCTCTATGTCCATCTTCTCTCTCTCTCTCTCTCTCCATCCATCTTGTCTGTCTATCTTGTCTGTCTATCTTATCTATCTATCTATCTATCTATCTATCTATCTATCTATCTATCTCCAACCAACCATCTTAGTCTGTCTATCTAGTCTGTCCATCTATATAGCCATCTCTGTCTGTCTGTCTGTCTGTCTGTCTGTCTGTCTGTCTGTCTATCTATCTCTCTATCTCTCTATCTATCTATCTATCTATCTATCTATCTATCCATCCATTTAGGCAAGGCAACCTGTTCTCCTGTCAAACAGCTCTTAGAGTTTTTTTTTAAATCTTCCTAACCTCCCTTCTTTTGGTTTGCCCTTGCCTTCACTGAGGCTGAGAGAGTGTGACTTGTCCAAGGTCACCCGGCAGGTTTCCATAGGCAAGTGGGGACTTGAACCGTGGTCATAGAATCATAGAATCGTAGAGTTGGAAGAGACCACAAGGGCCATCCAGTCTAACCCCATTCTGCCACGCAGGAAATCCAAATCAAAGCATCCCCGACAGATCGCCCAGAGTCATAATCCAATGGTCAGACCACTCCATAGCAAACAAATTTGCTCTGTCTTCAGTGACCATTTTCTTGCTTCCGAGGCACGGAATCCAGTTTTGAAAATGCACAGATGCAAACAAGGAAAGCAACAGACTCCATTCTTAAGCCCAGACTGGCTCCAAGGTTCACTTTCCAACAGATGTTCTTGATTATGCCAGCTTTGCACAGCGATTAAGATTTGATGGATTGGTTTTTCTTCTTCTTGCTTTCTGCTTTTTTTGGAGGGGTATTTAAAAATCCACTTTTCCTTGCTCTGCTTACCCCTCTCCTTTACAATACGTGGTGAGAAATCTTCTCTCTCCCCTCGGTTGCCCCTGTAATCTGGACTCCTCTGCAAATCTTCCAGCTGCTGCTAGCTAGCTTTGCAAAGCCTTTCATCTCTGACTTCGGTGTTGCATGGAGCAGTTTTTTAAGACCTTGCTGGTTCATTCCTCATCTCTGTGGTAGTGAGCCTTCATTCCTTTCTTGGTGGGTTTTGAGGTTGGATGGTCACCTGGATTCTTACACTGGCAGCGGTTTGGATTAGATGACCTCTGGGGTTCCCACCGCATTTAAGACATCTATGAGCTTTTCTAAGGAGTGTCTCTTAACCAATCTTGGATGCATTCCTCTTTCTCTGCCATGACTCCATCTACCTTCAGATATTTAAACAGGGCTCTCATGTCACCCTATAAGCTTCTCTTCTCCAGGCAAAACATCCCCAGGTCCCTAAGTCTCTCCTCATAGGGCTTTATAGTTTTCAGGTCTTCCTCCTCTGGACACGCTCCATCTGGTCCACATCCTTCTTGAATTGTGGTGCCCAGAAGTGGACGCAATATTCCAAGTGAGGTCTTTGTAAAGTAGAATAGAGTGGCACTATTCCTTCCCTCGATCTACACTCTGTACTTCTATTGATGCAGCCTAGAATCGCGTTGGCTTTTTTTGCGGCCACGTCACACTCTTGGCTCAGGGTTCAGCTTGTGGCCTACTAAGACCGCTAGATCCTTTTCGCATGGACTGTTATGCACGTGATGTCCAATGTCATAGTTAACGTACATTAGGTACGTTATGTACAATGGCATAGTAAAATGGCCTCCCTTATACAAAATGGCAAAATCAAGGTTTGCGTACTACTTACTCCGAGATCCCTTTCACAATACAGTCAGCCTTTCTTATCCACTGATTTTTTTTATCCACGGATCCAAGCATCCATGGATTGAAAATATGTTTAAAAAGTATAAATTCCAAATAGCAAACCTTGATTTTCCATTTTATATAAGCGACACCATTTTGCTATGCCATTATATTTAATGGGACTTGAGCATCCATGGATTGTGTTATCCACAGGGAGTTGTGAAACCAAACCCCAGCGGATAACAAGGACCCACTGTAATAAGCAATATATAACGCTGGTTTTGGAAAACCGGGGTCAGGAAGGGCTCCTTGAATCTGCTCTGGTTGTTAGTCCAAACTCCAAGATGCCAGTCCATTTCCTCCCATAAGAGTCCAGAATGAGCTACACTGACCTTTGAGAGGGATGCTGACAAGGACTCTAAAACCCATCCGCCTGTGGTGCATCCAAGCTCAGGATAGACGCCATGCACATTTGGCACAGAAGGGACTGGAAGGAGGTTGGTGCGACTGTAACCGTCTCTCCCCCCTTCCCTCCATCCTTTCTGGGTATTATTTACAAATCAAATCCAATCTTATTGACTTAACACTGTTCCCCATTCGCAAAGACAAACAAGAGGCAGGTGCATGAGCATCGCAGGAGAAGCCGGCATTAGGAAAAAACAAGGCGAGCAATTTAAAACCAAGGCAGGCTCAAAGAGATAACATGAGCATATCTCTGAAAGGGGGAAGGCATCGCATCAATATTCATAAAAGGGCTGGCATGAGATACCTTCTATCCACCCCACTTTGCAGCATCTTCTCCAAGGCCTTGAAAAATGGGCTGTCCAGACACACACAGATAACTTTTTCCTAGACATGGTTTCTGCATTGGTGGGGCTCATCCACGCTGGGTTATAGTCCAACCTTTAAATGAGTGATCCAAAGGGTCCATCTCTCTCTTCCCCCAAGAAGCTTGGCATCTAAGGGGACGAAATGGATTGGCGCCTTGGATAGCTCCTTTAAGGTTTGGATGAAAAACCAGAGTGGGTTCGGTAAGCAAAGAGCCCTTACCTACACCTCTTTTCCAAAGCCCAAATTATATTGCTTACTACTGCGGAAGGGATCTTGGAGCGGAACATGAGCCAACAGCTTGATACAGCAGCTAAAAAAGCCAATGTGATTCTAGGCTGCACACATAGGAGTATAATGTCTGGATCAAGGGATGGTATAGTGCAGTGATGGTGAACCTTTTAGAGGCTGAGTGCCCAAACTGCAACCCAAAACCCACTTATTTATTGCCAAGTGCCATGTCCCTCTGGCTTTCTAGTAACAAACACTGGCAAACTCTGTGCTGGGGCGATGGCACATGTGCCCACAGAGAGGGCTCTGAGTGCCACCTCTGGCACGCGTGCGATAGGTTCGCCATCACTGGTATAGTGCCACTTAGGTCAAGCCTCATCTAGAATATGGTATCTAGTACCACAATTCAAGAAGGATGTTGAGAACCTGGAACATGTCCAAAGTTGGGCAACCAAAATGGTGGAAGGTCTGGAAACCACCAAGCCCTATGAGGAGCGGCTTAGGAAGCGGGAATGTTTTGCCTATGGACAAGAAGGTCAAGAGGTGACATGATAGTCCTGTTTAAATATTTGAAGGTATGTCGTGTTGTGGATGGAGCAAGCTTTGTTTTCTGCTGCTCCAGAGACTTGAAAATGGAGCCATGGATTCAAACTACAGGAAAAGAGATTCCAGCTCAACATTAGGAAGAACTTCTTGACCATAAGAGCTGTTCGGCAGTGGAAGACGCTCCCTCGGAGAGCGGTGAAGTCTCCTTCTTTGGAGGTTTTTCAACAGAGGATGGATGGCCATCCATCAGGGATGCTTTGATTGTGAGTTCCTGCATGGCAGAGGGATGGATTGGATGACCCTTGGGGTCCCTTCCAACTCTACAATGGGATTTGAGCTTCCATGGACTTTGCTATCCACGGTGGCTCCTGGAACCAAACCCTGGCGGATACCAAGTGCCCGCCGTACCTCTAAAAATGCCAGTTTCCTCATACTTCTGCTAAATATCCAAGGATCCCACCAGCATATGGTTTTCAAATGGAAGCTCTAAATTGGCTTGAAGGGAGAGCAATCCGCTCTCCTTGCATTTAACCTGCAGAGGCCGCCCGCAACTCCTGACGCAAATTGCTCCGGACAGTTAATAAAAAGTCCTTAGGCAAGAAACGGCAGTAGTTAATCTCCCACCCTTTCTTTCGGCCGTCCCCTTGCTTTTTAATAACGGCGTAATGAAAAATTCAAAATTAATTGGAATCGGCGTCGGGGACGCTCGCACACGCTCCCGAGTCTCCAAGTTTTCAGACTCAGCTGCCGGGAGAAGTGGAGAAACCAGAGAAAGAAGAAGAAACTGTCTCTGTATTTTTATCCCCTCTTCCTGTCTTGCTTTTGCCAGCTTTGTGGTTCAGTTCAACAGGTGTGGTTCATTCCTGCCATTCAACAGGTGTAGTCTTTTTCTTGCAGTTCACCGTGTGCAGTTTCTTGTTTCAGTTCAAGAACAAAGTTTCGTCCTGTGATTCAACGCGGGCTGTTTCTTCTTGCAATTCAACAGGTGAAGTTTCTTCCTGCAGTTCAACACATGCAGCTTCTTCTTGCACTTCAACAGGTGTAGTTCTTTCCTGCAGTTTTTCCCCTGTAACATCTTCCTGCAGTTCAACAAATGTAGGTTCTTCCTGCAAGGCAACAGGTGCAGCATCTTCCTGCAATTCAAATCGACTAGTTTCTTCCTGTAATTCAACAAGTGTAGTTTCTTCCTGCAGTAGAACAGGTGAAGCTTCTTTCTGAAAATCAATAGATGTAGTATCTTCCTGCAATGCAATAGGTGTAGTTTCTTCCTACAATTCAATCAGTGTAGCTTCTCTTTGCAATACGACAGGTCTAGTTTCTTCCTTAGGGCTGCCATAATCAGAAATGACTGGAAGGCAACCACAACCATCCAGGGAATTGACCGATGGGAATGCATGCTCTGTCTTTGCATCTGCCCCAAGTGACCCGTGATGCTCCCGAGACGGGAAGGTGAGCACTTTTGCTGGCATCCCAAACATGTGATTTCCACAGCTGTCAGGAACCGGTTAGGCCAGACCGGGAAGGGTGTCGTTCTTTTTTTTCCGAAACCCGTCCTGGGAGTTTCACCCCTTGTCTGCTGCGCGCTGCTCTCCTCGGCGTCCGTCTCGGTCCCTGCTCTGCTTTGTGAAGGAGAATGGAGACCCTCCGGAGAAGCCTTTCCCGGTGGAAGAAGTACCACATCAAAGTCCATGTGGCCGAAGAGGACGTCCTCCTCCCGCTGACCGTCCGGCCCACCAACACCATGATGGACCTGCGGGCCCTCTTGGTCAAGGAGGGCATCACCTCTTGGAAAAAGACGTTTTATTACAACGCTCAGCAGCTGGCGGAGGACGAAACGGTGAAAGAGGCCAAGATCCAAAACGGTTCTGTTCTTCTACTCATCAATGACAAAAGGTAGGGGTTTTATTTATTGCTCCTCTTTATTGGTTAGGTGCCTTTGAGTTGTGTTTGACCTCTTGGCAAGATTTGCTCAGAGGAGGGTGCGCCTTTGCATTTGCCATCCTCTGAGGCTGAGAGAGTGCGACCTGCTCATCAGTCACATACTTGTTCTTTTGTTGTCGTTGTTGTTCCTTCATGTTCTTTCCAACATAGGGCGACCCTAAGGTGTACCCTACGATGGGGTTTTCATGGCAAGATTTGTTCAGAGGTTTGTCCTTACCTTCCCCTGAGGCTGAGAGAGTGTGACTTGCCCAAGGCCACCCAGTGGGTTTCATGGCCTAGGGGAGAATTGAACCCTGGTCTCCAGAGTCATAGTACAACATTCAAAGTTATTACTCCTTTTGTTGTTGTTGTCGTGTGACTTCAACTTGTTTCTGGCTTGTGCCGACCCTATCGGGAGGTTTTCTCAACAAGATTTGCTCAGAGGAGGGTTTGCCTTGGCTGTCCTCTGAGGCTGAGAGAGTGTGACTTGCTCATCAGTGACATACTTATTACTATTGTTGTTATGTGCCTCCAAGTTGTTTCCAACTTATGGAGACCCAACTTATAGGTTTGGGCAATGGACTAAGTCTACAACTCTGGAGACCAGGGTTTCTGACTTATGGCAACGTAAGGCAAATATTGTTGGGTTTTCTAGGCAAGATTTGTTCAGGGGAGGCTTGCCATGGCCTTCCTCTGAGGCTGAGAGAGTGTGACTTGCCCAAAGTCATCCAGTGGGATTCATGGCTGAATGGAGAACCGAACCCTGGCCTTCAAAGTTATAGTCCAATGCTCAAACTGCTGTGCCATCTCAGTAGATGTGTGCAGTTTTCTAGACAGCGCTCTCCCCTACGATTCCTCCTCCCAAGGACCAGAAAAGAGGGTCCAGATCCTGAGATTGGAGAATGGGTTTGTTCCAGAAATTGAGAAGGCACCCAGAGCATTTTCTCTTCTCTCTGTTGACTTCTCCGGATGTTTGCCTGCCATCATCATGCAACCAGGGCATAAACAATAATTACATTTCCCGGCTGAAATTTCTGCCTGGTGCACTGCCTTTCTTTCCTGACTCAGCAGCAGCAAGGAGAGAACATTTTGCATTTCATTAGAGCGGGTTTTTCCAGGGCTTCGCTTTCTGACCTTTTTTTTGGTGCTGTTGGGTCTCCTAATTCCTGGTGTTTGTGAATGACTGAAATGGCCTAAAGGCACCAGATCTCCTCTAACCTTGGAAGTGAAGCAGGGTCAGGCCTGGTTAGTCCTTGGATGGGAGACCACCAATGCTGTAGTAGGCAATATTTCAGAAGAAGGGGCTGGCCAAACCACTTCTGAGTCTTCCTTGCTTAAGAAAACCAGATGAAATGCATAGGGTCACCATAAGTCGACAGGCAACTTGAAGGCTGACGTGAAAAGGACCTTGGGATTATTGTTGATCGTACATTGAAGCGAGCCAGCAGTGTGACGCTGCAGCAGAGAGGGCAAATAATATTTGACTTGCATTAATAGAACCAGAGTTTCCAAGACTCAGGGAAGTAATTGTTGCACTGCTCTAGTCAGGCCTCATCTGGAGCCCTGTATTCATTTCTGGGTGCATCATTTTAAGAAGGACAAGAGAGAAGTTGGAGCGGGTTCAGAGAAGGGCAAGAAGGGTGATAAGAAGGATGGAGAACAAAACATAGGCGTAACTCTTCCCCGCCAGTCTCCTGTGTCTTCCGTAATACATTCCTTCCCTTCCCACATGTTTCTTGGTGATGGCTTTCCGACTGATCGATGCCGCTCTGCTGTCTCTCCTTTTTTTCAAAACGCAGGTGAAGTTCGCCGTGAGAGTCTGGGGAAAAACAGTCGGCATGGTGCCATCATTCGGGAAGAAGATTTCCACCTTTTGTGCAGGCCAAGAAACACATGGATCTATTCCTCCGGTCACCTGGAATGATGGGTAGAAGAGACTCAAAGGTAAAGAATGGCAAAGGGTGTTGGGTCTGCTGGTTGGCACCATTGGTGCCAATGTGTGAATGTTTTTGGTGAGGTCCAGGTAAGGGCAAAGTGGCCCTCCTGGGTCCACAATCTGCCCCTCCTGGTTTCCCCAAAGGCTGACAGTCTCCCTCCTCTATTTTACTACCGACGTCTCTTTCTCCATGTTTGCACATTTTTAAAATGATAGTAAGAACCTTTATTCTAAAAGAGGTTGGCATATTTAAGTCATGCTACCTTTGCCTTTGGCTGTACCCTAGACCAGGGGCCGGTGCATGTGCCCCCAGGGGTCATTTACAAACATTTCCCCCTTTTGCCCTCTCCAAAATGCCCCAAATAGACTCTTTGGGTCTTTTCTCCCCCCCAAAATGTTTCAAAATATTATTTGCCCCCTAAATGCCATCTACAGGTGCATTTCCATCATGTTTTGCCCCGCATCTGTGCCAACTGTATGTGCAGGAGAGACGAGTGTTCACTTTCTGTTGTTAAAAAGGGCCTAAAATGTCCCGGAAAGGCCCCAAAAATGTGGCTGAAATGCCCCCATGTCTCTTGAGAGCAATTGGGGGGCAATGTTTTTTGTGTGAGCAGGGGCAATTGGGGTGCCAAGGTAACCTTCCACAGTTGCTCACCCTAGGCCTAGATAATCTTACCCAACTGTGACACTTCTTATGGAGGTTGATTGCAAAAAATGGATCATCCAGACCTAGGGGCAGTCTATCTTAGATTATTAAATACTTAAGGACAAGGAACATGGGAGGAGTGGTGGCTTTTCCACTGATCTTCTTTCCTTCTCTTCACTGGAGAACCAGAGTGAATGCCACAGTCCATTTCTGCCAAAAGGTAGACACTTAGAGAGCACTAACCCTTTAGTGAGAGACAGCATGGCGTAGTACAGTGATGGTGAACCTTTTAGGGGCTGAGTGCCCAAACTGCAACCCAAAACCCACTTATTTATAGCCAAGTGCCATGTCCCTCTGACTTTCTAGTAACAAACTCTGGCAAACTCTGTGTTGGGGCGACGGCACATGTGCCCACAGAGAGGGCTCTGAGTGCCACTTCTGCACGCGTGCCATAGGTTTGCCATCACTGGCGTAGTTTGAGCATTGGACTGTGACTCTGGAGATCGGTGTTTGATTCCCAGCTCAGCCATGAAACCCACTGGATGACTTTGGGCAAATCATGCTCTCTCAGCCTTAGGGGAAGGCCATGGCAAACCTCCTCCGAACAAACCTTGCCAAGAAAACCCAAGGATAGATTCACTTAGGGTCTCCATAAGTTGGAAACACCTTGAAGACACACAACACAACCCCATTTAGGATGTCTCCAGGTATGGTCCACATCCTTCGCACCCCTTGTGGCGCCAATGCTTATGACAGGCTTATAATTTGGACTACGTTCTTGATCTGGCAAGGTCCCACTTGTGTCACTCCTCTTCTATGAGTCACTGGTCCTCATCTCACCCTCCTTGTTTTTCTTGGCTTATTGGCAGGTCTGGAGTGAGGAGGAGGAGGAGAAGAAAACAATGTTGGAGATGCCTCAGATGTGCACCAGCTGCCGGCATTATTGGAACAGAGGCATACTTGGTGACGCTAGAGGAGGATGCCGTAGATATTTACACTACAGTCTAGCTTTGAATATTGGAGTCTGGAGACCAGGGCTCGACTCCTTGTGGAAACCCACTATATAATCTTGAGCAAATCACACTCTCTCAGCCTCAGAGGATGGCCATGGCAAACCCCCTCTGAAGAAACTTGCCAAGAAAATCCCACAGTAGGTTTGCCTTAGGGTCAGCATAGTCGGAAGTGACTTGTAGGTGCACAACAACAACAACAACAAGGCAAGAAGTCTTATTGGGGATCAGCCCCCATGGCGCTTGTGTGGCCGCAAAGAGAGAGTGAAAAGGCTTGCCGTCCAAGTCCTCCAGCTTCCGCAATATGGCAAAGCAAACCACCTCTTTGCTTGGAGAACGAAACAGGTCGGGGCAGAGCAGGCTGCCTGTTTCAAAAGAGGAATTTCAAGCTCGGAGGGGTGGGGTGGGAAGAGAGTTTCAGTCTCCTCCAGAAAGGGTGAAGCTAGTTTCCTACAAAAGCAAAGCAAACGGAAGGAACCCAAACTTGAACCTTTATCTCTGCGGTCGAGCCCGTGCTTTGCATAGCGAAAGGCCAAAGTTCATGCTGGGCATGGCTGGCATAACCCTGCAATTGATTTGGCAAGGACAGTTCTCATTAATCATCTGCCGTCCCAGTTTTGCAGCTGCTTTTAAAATGTCCTGGTTTCTCTTTATCTGCATCTTGTTGAATGTTGGGATGTGTAGTTTGCGGAGGCACCAGAACTCCTTGGTTGAGGATCCTTAAACACCTCTCCCATACATTTGCAAATCCCAGGATTTCATAGGATGGAATCATAGTGCTATAACTGTGCAATGTGAAAGGGCCCTCCGTCCTCATCTGCTTTCCTGAATCCGGTCTCCATTTTGTTTGATAACTGAGCCATGTATAGGAAATATTCAACCGCACCGCCAATGGGAGGATTTTAATGCTACAGATTGTTTATCAATTGTTTTCAAAATAATCTTTATATTTATATATGTTTATTTTCTAAAAATGGATGTCTAGGTATCGTTTTTTAATTTGCCTTCTTTGGAATAAGATTGGGAAAAAGGCGAGATACAAATGAATGAATGAATGAATGAAAGAATCTGTATCCATGGATACTTTATCCATGGATTCAAGCATCTATAGCTTGAAAATATTCCAAAAAATTATAACGGAACCGTGATTTTGTCATCAGATATAAGGGACATTATTTTACTATCCATTGTGTTTAATGGGACTTGAGCATCCACAGATTTGGGGACCCATGGGAGGTCTTGAAACCAAACCCCAACGGATACCAAGGATCCAACTCTAATGTTAAATAGTGCATTAGGGGTCAGCACAAATCACCACTTTGGATGAGCCCTATGTTTTCATTGCTGTGTCCCAAATGTTTTCTGCTCATTCCTGTAGGATAATTTAATTTTCCTAGGGCTTCATCCTTTCTTAAGGAAAGAAAAATATTTAAATATCCAAAATATTAATGCCAAGCCTGTTAGAATCTAGCTTTAAATCAGCAGAGTAGCAGAAATGTGTCTTTGTCTAACAGTGCTTCCCTAAGAGCTGAGACTGACTCAAAAACAACACAAGCAGCTTATAGTTCAAACATAGGTTTACTAGTGGCTTTAATCTATGTATGCATAAGAGCTATGTCCTAATCTAGCTACTGAATTGTTCAGGTAGAGAGAAAATAATGGCCTGTTACAGACTGCCAAAATAAAGCTGCTTGGGGTCTCTTTGGAGGTATGCTATTTAAATGATGCATGCATCCTAAGAATCCGGAAGTGGCACCAAAGCTGCACTCCAGTGCTTAGGAATGGAGTGTGGCTTTGGCGCGACCTCCGGACTCTTAGGACTCATGCATCATTTAAAGAGCATACCTCCAAAGAGACCCGAAGCAGCTTTATTTTGGCGGTCTGTAACAGGCCAATATCTCACCATCTTTCCAAAGAATGTTGATAGAGGAGGAAGATGGAAAACACAACAGTTCAGTGGAAAATCATTGTGAGAGTGTCTGTTAGTCCCAAAGATGGAGTGAGCTAAATTGCATGGTTAGTTTGAATGAGAGAGAAAGAGAAAGCGAGAGGAGTTTGCATGCAGGAAAGCCCTATCTACCGTATTTCCCCGAAAATAAGACACAGTCTTATAGTTATTTTTCCTCAAGAAGACACACTGTGGCTTATTTTCAGGGGATGTCTTATTTTTATTATGGTACAACAATCTACATTTATTCAGATATAGTTAAGTCGTCTCCTTCCGGAACATCGTCATAACTCTCCACACCCGGAATTCCATCCTGAATTTCTTGCGACTCCATTTCCTTTAGGACCATCATCCCCAATCTTTCCGCTCCGCTTTCATTCCGCGCCAGGCCTATCACCATGTCTTATTTTCAGGGTCTGGCTTATATTGCGCAAATGCTTAGAAATCTTGCTATGGCTTATTTTATGGGTATGTCTTTTTTTCGGGGAAACAGGGTATCTAAGTAGGGGAGAGAGAATGCAAAGATCTTCCAACAATCCCTAGAACCAGGGTGACACTACAGCAGGGCGGTTGGTGTGGAGCGCACCAGGTGGTACCTTAGAAGAGGGTGACACCTTGTTGGGCCCTTTGCCCACTGTAGCCCTGGTGGGGGGCTAATACTGGCCAGCCAGGAAAGGGAGATGATGCCACTGCTGGCAGAAGCGGCATCACAGATTCCTCCCCATCTTGCCACCATCGCTTTCCTTTCTTGCCTGGATGGCAGCAACAGTCCACCAAAAATGGTGCCTGTGAGTGCGTCTTTGCTGCCCTGGGTGCTCTTGTTTTCATCCAAGGTTGCTCACGGGATTGAAGAACCACAAGATTGATGGTGGTGTCAGAGGATGAGACTCCTGGGTGGCAGAAGCACCTCATCCCTGCCAGTGGCTGCAGCGATCACTGGGGTGGGCTGTGGGCAGTGCCAGGCATATTGGCTAAAATAGGGAGTGTGGCAAGGTGGTCATGGGGGGAAGGCTTATGGTGGACACATCTCCCTGCCTGCTGCTGCTACTGCTCTTTCTGCCACACTTCCCAACCCCTCTGACGGGTTCCATCTGCATTGCAGAAATAATCCATTTTGGCACCACTTTGCCGTGGCTCAATGTTATGAGAATTGTACTTTTGTGAGACATTTAGCCTTCTCTGTTAGGGAGCTCTGGTGCCACGTCAACTACAGTTCCCAGGATTCCAGGGCCTGGAGCCATGGCAGTTAAAGTGGTGCCGAACCGGACTATTTCTGCAGTGCAGATGCAGCTGCTGTCTCTCCATTTTGTCTCCCCTGGAGTGGCTGCCCACCTGGGAACAAAAACCACAGTAGGGTGGCACCAACCCTAATGATGCCACTGCCTAGATCTGGGGCATCCATGCAACCCTGGAGAACAAAATCCACATATTTTGCAGCAAACCCTGCTGTGCATCTTTGGCAGAAATTGCTTTGCCAAGTGCAATATTGGCTTTCTGTTTGTATGAACACGGTTTTCCCGGTAATGAGCAAAAGAGAGGTTTTGTTCAAAGGGAGCGAGCGCATGAGCAAACAAGACAAAGCCCAAGGAGGAGGAAAAAGAGGATCCTGGGAGGACAGCAGGTACTTAAGGAAACACAAGGAGTGACACTAATCATCCAGGCCTTGTAATAATAATAATGCAACCGAAAACACTGCAAAGGAAACAAAAGGAAAAGAGTGTGTCCATTTTGCAACTGGGCCCTGTTTTAAAAGACAGGATTCCTTCATTCCTGGTGATGAGGTGAGTTCTGTTGTTATAAGCTAAGGTTGCCAAGAAAATCCTATTATAGCGTCACCGTAAGTCGGAAACGATTTGAAGGCACATGACAACACCAAAATGCGAATGAGGATTGCCAGATTTTTTGGAACCTGATACAGCACACCTAAACTCTAACTGTCCCAATTTGACAGGGACACTGAATCAGTCCTCTGCCATCCACTCTTCACTGTCTCTTCTCCAACTAACTCTAACAGAAGATACCCTCAAAGGCCATTCAGTCCAACACCATTATGGAAAACACCACCAGAGTATAGATAGCCATCCAGCCTCAGGTTAAAACCTCCCCCAAAAAGGAGATTCCACAATCCAAGGCAGACTATTCCACTATGGAATAGTTCTTACTGTCAGAAAGTTCTTCCTAATGTTGAGGTGGAATCTCTTTTCCTGGAGTTTGCACCCATTGCTCTGTGTCCCAGTCTCTGGAACAGCAGAAAACAAGCTCCATCCTCAATGTGACATCCCTTCAAATATTTAAACAGGGCTATCATGTCTCCTCTTAAGCTTCTCTTCCCTAGCCTAAAACCTACCCAGCTCCCTAAGCTGCTCCTCATAGGGCTTGGTGGTTTCCAGACCTTTCACCATTTTGGTCACCTTCGCTTTCTCTTCACTGCCACCTGTGTAACCAAATCTCCAACCAATTCTAATTCCTGGCTCTTTCTGACGCCTATTTCCATACCTTCCAATTGTCCTGCTGTGGCAAAGACAGCCTTGGTCAATCCTTTGTCTTCCCACATTTTCAACCGCTGTTAAAATGTCCCAGTTTCTCTCCCTTCCTCCCACCTTGGTCCTCAGCTCTCTTCAATTGCAGCAAAATAGTGCACAATAGGTTTGCACTCAGTTAACTCAGCAGAAAGTAAAGATGGGCAGAATCTTGCTCTTCCCAGTGGGTTTAAGGAAAAGCAAACTGTTCCAGCCTCTTCTAGCTTATCCACTCTCCCTCACTCATAACTGTTGCCATCTTGACCACAATCTGATGTGACTTGGCCACGTTTCTGCTGGTTCTGATCTTGGAAATGATGGTGGACAAGTCCATGTGGCTCAAGGGCTAGACTTTTCCCCACCCTTGAACTAAAAGGAGTCAGTTGTTGTTGTGTGCCTTCAAATTGTTTCCGACTTATGGCAGTCCTAAGGTGAACCAGTGTGGCATAGTAGTTTGAGTGTTGGACTATGACTCTGGAGGCCAGAGTTCGATTCACAATCAGCTATGAAACCCATGAGACCTTGGGGCAAGTCACAGGCTTTCCGCCTCAGGCGAAGGCCATGGCAAATTGGCTTGGAATCAATCTTGTTAAGAAAACCCTATGACTGATTCGCCTTAGGGTTGCCATAAGTCAGAAACGACTTGGAGGCACACAATACGACACCTTCACATTGTTTCATATTGTGTTGTTTCCTCTTCTTATTCCTAATTTGTGTTATCTATTATGCGTGAGGTGCACCTTCAAGTCATTTCCAGCTTATGGCGACCCTATTATGTTTTTTTTTTCTTTACAGGACACAGTTGACAACCTAATAATAATAATAATGATAATAATGATAATAATAATAATAATTTACAACCCACCTTTTCTCCAAAACTGGGACTCAGGGCAGCTTACAATATTAAAAAGACAGTATATCTGGCCCTTCACATTTGCAGCTTTGATTATTCACAGATTTGATTAATATATTCTCTATAGGAATATGTAGGTCCTCCAGCGCAACTCTATGGTCAACTTTAACCAAAAGTCGCACTGAAGGACCTAGAGATTCCTAGAGAGACCACTCCGCTAAGCATTCGTAGCTCCTTCAGTGCAATTCTGTGGTCAATGTCTGGCAGATGTTGACCACAGAGTTTCACTGGAGGACCTAGAGATTCCTAGAAAGGACACTCCATTAGGCATTTGTAGCTTCTCCAGCCCAATTCTATGGCCAATGTCTGGCTGATGCTGACCACAGAGTTGCACAGGAGGACCTAGAGATTCCTAGAGAGGTGTCTCTCAGATAAAAACATATCTGTGGTTTTTCCACATTCGTGGGGGTCGTGTGCCCCTAACCCCAGTGAATGTGGAAGGGACGAGTGTGCAATTAAAAGCATAGAGAAATGATCTCTCATAAATTATTACAATATAAAAACAAACCTGGAGACCACATTCTGTCCGTTCCCGGCTCCAGTTTTTTCACCGTTGTGATCAATTGGTGTGATGATTCTCCCTTTTTATGACAGATCCATGTGTCTCGGCCATTGATTCCTCCACGCCGAAGGAGGCGGGTGGCTAGACAGGCATGCGCAAGCATGTGCGTAAAAGGCCCAGTCGTATATAAAACCTTTGGCTCCCTGAGACATGGTCATTCTGCACAGCGGCAAGCTATTTACTCTGAAATTGATTCTTCAAAAACACCGGCCCAAATCCATTTGGGATATAAATGGATGAAGCGTCAGGTGCATTGACCTGGTGGGGAGGAGGAATCTGAAACATCTCTTTTGAAACTGAGATGCTTAAATCTGATTTTTCTTCTTCTTCTTCTCCTTCTCCTGGAACCTAATTTGCCCAAACACTTCTATCAATGTCGTTCAGCCCGCTTTCATGGGGGCTGTCTCGATCAATAATAATACCAATAACAGCCATCATAGTAATAATTCTCTATACCGCCCAGTCAGTGTGGTGTTGTGGTTTGAATGCTGGACGAAGAGTCTTGGGGACGGGGGTTCGAATCCTTGCTTGGTCATGGGAACCCCTTGAGTTTGAAAGCTGGGCTTCATTCCCACTTACAAATAAATTGGTTTGTGATCCAAATTGATGGATCGATTCGACAGCGGAGCATGTTTCCCACTACATTTTCCCCAATCGCATTTTTCCCCCTGTTAAAATAACCCACTTGTGGTTCACATTCACGAATGAATCGATTCAAAATGGACCCACTCCAGCCAGTCGAAGAGCAAATTTAAGTCGATTCCGATCCGCATCTGTTTCACACTTGCGCAGAATCGATTTATCCAAAAAGACGCGGTTGAATGGGTCTAGCACACGGCCTCCCCTCTCCGAATCACTTCAGCAATTCAGTTTAAATGGGAACCAGGGTCATTTGAAGCGGTTCAAACTGATTTGTGATCTGGTTTAAAAGGTAGTGGGAATCAGGCCCTGGACTATGACTCTTGGGGAACAGGGTTCGAATCCTGGATCGGTCATGGGAACCTCATGGATGATCTTGCGCTCCCTAGGCCTAGAAGAAGACATAGATAAATTATTATTATTATTGTTGTTGTTGTTGTTGTTGTTGTTTTAAACTGATTTTATTGTGAGCTGGCCCAAGATATTCAGATTAATGGACCCTCATATAGGGACCGTGAGAGCATCTAGATGTTCCCCAAATTTGATACTACCTGGCCAGGGAGGTTATTATTATTATTATTATTATTATTATTATTATTACTAGTAGTTGTATTTATTTTCTTATATCCTGCCTTTCTCCCAATATAGGGACTCATCCCTTAATAGAACAGCAGATGTTCTCTCCTCTGAGGATGCACCATTTTCCTGTCTGGAAACCAGTGTGGTGTAGTGGTTCGAGTGTTGCACTATGACTGGAGATCAAGGTTCAAATCCTGGCTCGGCCATGGAAAGCAGCTGGGTGACCTTGGGGGCAAGTCACACTCTCTCAGCCTCAGAAGATGGCAAGGGCAAACCCTTTCTGAAGAATCTTGCCAAGAAAACACCATGATAGGGTTGCCTTGGGGGTTCGCCGTAAGTCGGAAATGAAGGCTCACAAAAGCAACAGGTACTAATGTTCCATCGGTGGCTTGGCATTTGCACATCCTTTCTCAGCACTGTCTATGTTGAAGTGTGCGGTGCATGGCACTCTCTCGCCTGTCTCTGTGCTAACAATCCCTGTTAAGCTATTGATTTTTCCTTCCAACAAACAGGTTTTTTCCCCTCCTCCCTCCTGCTCTGAGTTTCCCCGGGAGAAGCTGCCCATGTCAAATGCTGTTATTTTTAACTTCTTCTTCCCAAGCCCTTTGGCAAGAACCTTGCAGAGGTACGTCATTTTCAAGACAATTCTCTCAACCTGAGATTCTTCCATCCTGGGAATTGGGAAAGATTGGCCAAGGCCTGTGCTTTGGGAACCTGAAACCGGTCACATAGCAGTTGCCAAGAGATATCTATATATTCTCCTCCTAAGGCATGCTTTCCAGACCCTTCACCATTTTGGCCACCCTCCTCTGGACTGAGTAGCCTTTGGGGTATCATTCAACTCTATGATTCGATGGCCCTTGGGGTCTCTTCCAACTCTTGGATTCTATGACAGGTATCCGAAAAGAGCCCAGTTCTCTTCTCCAAGGCCCAGTTGTCTTTCCTCTCCGCTTCCTAGTGTGCAGTACAGCTCTGGTACTTTGCCCAAGGACTGGGAAAGGTGGGCCATTTGGCTTGCCACCTTCTCTCTCATATCAAACCCTGGAATTTCTTGCAGCGAGACTTGGCTCTCCCAAATGGAGTGATGTATTGTAAACACGGCCCATTAATTATTGACTCGCTCCCGGCACTGATCCTTGAATCTTGACAGATAAAGAGTTTTTTAGTGGGGTTTTCCCCTCCTCTCCCCGTTCTCTTCTCTTTCTCTCTCTCTCTCTCTCTCGTTCCTTTATGGTTTACGAGATGCCTGGGAGGCAGAGAGGCGGAGGATGATGGAGAGAAAGGCACAGAGAGAGAGAGAGATGCGATTATGGGACTCCGCGTGTTCCGCGCCATTCGGGACGAGGCCATTTTCCGTCTCCGTCTCATTTGGCGTCGAGTTATTAAAACTACATTACCGAAGCTGAATGGATACAGAGGGGAATAGAAAGCGAGGATCACAACAAGAGACCGCAGACACAACATGAGCCAGCAATGCGAAGCGGCAGCTCAGAAGGCCAATACGCTCCTAGGCTGCACCAATAGGAGTATAGTGTCTAGATCAAGGGAAGTAATAGTTCCACTGTAGTCTGCTTTGGTCAGGCCTCACTTGGAAGATACTGTGTCCAGTTCTGGGCAATGCGGACAAGCGGGAGTGTGTCCAGAGGTGGGTGACCAAAATGGTGCAGCTCTATCCTATGGAATCCTGGGATTTGTGGTCTTACAAGGTCTTGAGCTTTCTCTGCCAAAGAGCGCTGGTGCTTCATCAAGCTACAAATCCCAGCATTGTGTAGGTTGCAGCCATTGGGAGTTAAAATGGTGTCAAACTACTTTATTTCTAGATGCACCCTCGGCTTCCTGGAGACCATGGTTTGAATCTCTTCTCATCCACAGAAACCCACTGTGTAACTTTGGGCAAGTCACACTGTCTCAGCCTCAGAGGATGGCAATGACAAACCATCTCTGAAGAAACCGTGCCAAGAAAACCCAAAGAGAGGATCTCTGTAAGTCAGGGCACTGGTCAAGAACTACCTTCCAGGACTGTTGTTGAGAGCCAGCAAGGTGCAATGGTTTGAGTGTTGGACTCTGGGAGGACAGGGTTCGAATCTCTCCTCAGCCATGGAAACTTTCCCAGGGCATGTCACAGTCTCTCAGCCTCAGAGGAAGGCAATGGCAAACCTCCTCTGAAGAAATATTGTCAATGAAAGCCAGCGTAGTCTAGTTGTTTGAGTGTTGGTTTAAGACTCTGGGAGACCAAGGTTCGAATCTTGACCTAGCCTTGGAAACCTTGAACAAGTCCCACTCTCTCAGCCTCAGAGGAAGGCAAGGCCAAATTGCTCTGAAGAAAGCCAGCCAAGAAAACTCTGTGTTGGAATTGCCTTGTAGGCAAACTACAACATAAGAACGGAGTAGGTTTTCATAAATGGGTAATGTCAAATAATAATAATAATAATAATAATAATAATAATAATAATAATAATAATAAATGGTTGGCTCTTTAGCACTGTGGCTCATTGAGTTAATTGTTCACTCAATTACTTAATTTGGAAGAATTCGTATAATTCATTCATAACTGAAGAACTTAATTCTAGAGGAAGGTTAAACACTGAAACTCCAGAGGAAGGCAATCACTTTCATTTCATGAAAATAAATAAGTAAATAAAATAATATTTAGGTTGCGGGGAAATTTGATGGCAAATTTCCAGCTGAATTTGTAACTCGAGCCATTTTTTTAATTAGTCGGTTCCCGTTTCCGAGAGGGAAGGCTTAGCTAGAAGCGCCGAGCCGAATGCTTTTGTGATCCGTACACAGGGATAACATGCAAATATATGTTGTTGTTGTTGTTGCGCGTCTTCAAGTCATGTCCGACTTATGGCGACTCATAGGTCAAGCCCTCACAAAGTTTTCTGGGCAAGTTTCTTCAGAGGTTCTTTTTTGTGGCCATCCTTGGAGGCTGAGAGTATGTGACTTGGTCACCCAAGCAAAGTCTATATATATATTTCCAGATCTTTAAACAGAGACTGTATGGGAATGTTCTCAAATGCTTTAGTGATGTGTTTCTGGATGGCAAGGCTAGGTGACCCTTGTGGTTCCTTCCAGCTCCAATACTTTATGGGCCTGTTCCCACTATGAAACAGAGCGAATTGCCGATCGGTGTAAATGACCCTCGTTCCCATTTGAAACTGGTTCCCATCGCAATGTGATAGATTCCTGTCGTGATAAAGCGAGGCAAAGGCAAAAAACCGTTTTTTCCATAGAGTTCTTTTCAGATGCCAGTTCAATGCTTCTACATTGGGGTTACTTAGGATCTGGAATGCCAGTAGCTCAATTTGATGTAGACAGAATGAGACCAGGAAAGGTGGGGGGGGGAACAGGATTTACTACTCCATAGTAATCCAGTGTAATGTAGTGGTTAGAGCGTTGGGTGGGATCCGAGACGTATGGATTTGAGATGTCATACCTTCCCAATGCCCAGATGTGGCAAAGACAGTGGCCATTAATCCTCTACCTTCCCACTTTTTCAGCTGCTTTTAAAATGTCCTGATTTCTCTCTCTCCTCCTTCTGTTAACAGCAGTGCATTGGGTTTACTGGTTTGGGGGGAAAAAAGCTCCTCCAGGCACTAAGGCTCTGTATACACCGGCCATTAAGGCTGGCATGGGGGCAGCATTGGGGTGTAGCGTCCTCACAACGCATGCCCCGACTCCACCCCAGGGCTCCATGACACCACACGTTGCTCCACATGGTGCATGGCATCATGGTGCTCTTCTGGCGCTGCGTCCATATGACACAGAGAAACTGTCTCTCTGTCTCTGTACTTAACCTCTTCCTAACTTGAGGGCTGTCTCCTAAATGATAGTTCCTTACAGATGTCTTACATGTGAAAGGGATCTGGGAGTCTTAGTAGACCACAAGCTGAACATGAGCCAACAGTGTGATGCGGCAGCTAAAATATCTGATACAATCATAAGCTGTATCAATAGGAGTGTAGTGTCCAGATCAAGGGAAGTCATAGTGCTCTTATATTTTGCTTTGGTCAAGCTTCACAGGGAATATTGTGTCCATTTCTGGGCTCCACGATTCAAAAAGGATGTTGAGAAGTTGGGACGTGTCCAGAGGAGGGCAACCAAAATGGAGGAAGGTCTGGAAACCACCCATCCCTCTAAGGAGCTGGGTATGTTTAGCCTGGAGAAAAGAAGGTTAAGAGGGGACATGATAGCCATGCTTAAATATATGAAGGATGGAATATATTGAGGATGGAGCAAGCTTTTTTCCTGCTGCTCCAGAGACTAGGATACATTGCAGTGGATTCAAGCTACAGGAAAAGAAATGCCACCTAAACTTTAGGATGAATGGATTGAGGGTAAGAGCTGTTTGACAGTGGAAGACGCTGCTTTGGAGGGTGGTGGAGTTTCCTTCTTTGGAGGTTTTTAAACAGAGGTTGGATAGCCATTTGTCACTTGAGTATGCGAGTATGTCTTCTTGCATGGCAGAAGGGGGTTGGACTGGATGACCCTTGGGATCTACCTAGATGTCTATGATTCTGTGAAGATCGCAGCTGAATGCAGAAGGACCCACAGGAACGTGTGGTGGGTGGTACGAACAAAATCCTTTGGTTTCAACCCTACAAGTCCTAGTTCCATTGATGCCACTGGAATGAATGCTGGCGCAAGCGTGCTTTGGATGCATCCCCTGGGACCGATCTCCTTCCATTCTTAGGCCCAAAGGTGTGCCTAGGTTTTAGACCTTGTGCAACCAAGTCAGTCTTGTAATATTGCTTGCCTTGTATAATGTTTACGACTCGTATAAAAGCTTTCAGATTTGGCAGTACATGAACCAGGCCCGTAAACTCCCTGTGTTTTCACAAATAACTCCCCAATTCCTTCCCATTATTTATTTACAGGCGTGCTGGACTTGCAAAACGGTTAACCGTTTGCTTCTGCCTGTGTTAATATTATTTTAAATGCACCCTTCCATGTTTTCCCTAATCCAGTAAAATATTCCCCCCCCCCTTCATCCTCTCCCTGCATAGAATAAATGCTTTGGAAAGGGGAGGATCGAGAAAAACGATAACAGGTTTTTATAGAAATCGTCAAAGAGAGGGATATCGTTTTAAATAGAGAAACAAGGCGGATTCTTCTCCAACCCCTTCCTGCTTCACCTCCAGCAAATATACCAAGAACAGCAGGCTTTTCACGTCAAGAAAATGTATCAATAGAAGGGCAAATCCATTGGCTTGACTTGCGCAAGGGCAACCATTTTTCCTTGAACAGAACACTAGAATGGAGAATTTTGCCAGAGGAAAATTCCAATTATTTTCTTTTTCTAAAGCACCGTGTATCGGAAACCGTTGAGCGTTTATGTCGGAGAGGCACAGTGCATCTAAATACAGTCTCTAAGGTTATTTTTAAAGGCTTTATCCAAGCTACTGAATCTATTTGAGGGCTAGGTTTTATTCCACCTTTCACTTGGAATAACTCCTCTCCGTTGGAGCTTTCCATGGTGCTGAAATTGGTTTTCCAGACAGGTTTGAGGACAGCAGCTTCTTTAAATCCTGGAATGACTCCCGGGTTGGGAATACGATCCCAACAATCGAAGAATGGCTTTTGATGGGATAGAAATAGATAAATCGACAACACTAAGCAAAGGGGAATCCTTAAGAAAATGAGAAAAAAGAATGGGGAAATATGCTACGGTTTTTGAAAGTGAAGTGGGATGATACAGTGGATTATAAAGTTTTGTTGTCGTCGTTGTGGACTTTCAAGTCATTTCTGACATATGGCAACCCTAAAGAGATTTCTTGATAAGATTTGTTCAGAGGTTTGCCTTTGCCTTCCTCTGAGGCTGAGAGAGTGTGACTTGCCCAAGGTCCCCCAGTAGGTTTCCTAGCCAAACCGGGAATCGAACCCTGGTCTCCAAAATCTTTGTCCAACACTCAGACCACTACGTCATGCACGCACATAGATGAATATTCAGACGTACATACACAGAATGCCCATAAGTTGATACGACGCAATGTTATCATGATACTAAAAAATGAGGATATGGTTTCTTGCAAATTAAGGAGAAGATATAAGAGAAGTATGAATCACAAAGTATGCATCATCACACAGTAACCAAGAACCTCCCTGCCAGATCAGGAGAGTGGGAAGGTATGTGGAAATGGATGCCCTGAAGCATGAGTTTTCTATCTGTGGCAGGAAAGTACCCCCCACTAAAAAAAGTTTGAACTTCAACTCAAACCAAACTAAAATGGCCTCACCAGCGGTTCCTGCAGAGTACATCTGTTCTCTCCAACCCGCCCTCCCCATTTTTGAAGCTGGCAAGAGAACAGGACATCCCCATTGAAAAGAACAATGGGCATTCCTCCAAGTGTGATTCCCTTTTGTCTTTTCATCCCTGACATCAGCAATGAATGGAAATGCATAGCTCCCCCCCCCCTTGAATTTTGGTAGAGGGAATAATAGCTTCTCTGTCTAGAAACCCCCCATTGTTTGTGCTGATCTGCTTGGCCAGGATTCATGCCAGTCTCTGCCAGTCATGACAAAGGAAATAGGGAAGCTTCCCATTTGGGTCTGCCCTGTTTTTATTCTCTTTCTTCTCCACCCCCTTTTCAGCTTGGACGGAGGAAGCTATGGTGGCATGGATGGCGGGAACGTGGACATTGTCGTTGTGTGCCTTCACATTGTTTCTGATTCATGGCAACCTGAAGACAAATCTATCATGGAATTTTCTTGGCAAGATTTGTTCAGAGGAGGTCTACCACTGTCTTCCCCTGAGGCTGAGAGCATGTGCCCAAGGGTTTCATGGACAATCTGGGAATTGATCCCTGGTCTTCAGAGTCATAGTCCAACACTGAAAACACCACACTAGCTCTCCTGTTCCCCAAATAAGATTTTTTGTGCCCCTGATGAAATTTCCCTCCAGTCTCCAAATTTCGCACATTGCAGGTAGTGAGGCTTTAAACATTGTCCTCGCCTTGAACAACATATCCTCCAATTTTTCAGCTCAGGTGCCACTGAATTATTCCAAAATGTCTTTGGAGTAATGAATTCTGCTGCAGGGTTCAGTCCTGGGTTCAGTGGAACTCCCCAAGGTCCTGAACCATCTTCCCAAGCGAATTCAGGACCATGGAAAGCTTCTCAAAAGTGATCCAAAATCTAGAATGTTAGACTTCCAAAATCTCGAGTCTCTTTTTTAAAAAGCAACATGATGTTGTGTGTTCATGCGCTCCACCCACACAGTCTCTTTCTCTAATCTCCCACCTGGGTCTAACCCCCTGTAGCTTCAGGGAAGCCAGACTGGCAGGTTGTGTGTTATGGAAAGCCCTCCTAAATTCGCAAACCTGCCGTTATGAGTTAGCAGACAAATTAGTTTTCTTCCAAAACGCACTGCGAATGCATTCATTTCCAGAGTACATTACTTGTGTAGTGCTGGCGAGGGGCACTCAATGAGAATTTTTCCTCCCTGCTTTGGTTGCAATCCTCTCTTTGGCTCGGTTTACAGGCCCTGCGTCTGTCTCCCTCCCTCCCTCCCACCCCGACTCGTTCTTTCCCTTTTTTCATATTTCACCGCCTGACATGGAGCCCCGAGTAAGTAATGAAATTCTTTTTGGAAAGTGACAATCGCTCTCTGAACAACCCGGCCCTGTTGAGGCGATGGCAACATAAAACAGATGAGCGCCCTCCCTGACAGCTAATTGTGTCTGCCTTAATTACAACAAGAGGAATTTAATCAGCTGTGCCGAGAAAAAGGTTTTTTGGGAACGAGGGGTGGAAGAGGAAGCCATCTGGAATGTACCTGATGGGAGAAGGAGATGCCAAAAGAGCAGGGCAGGAATTCGGTGGTGGAAAAGGGACCCAGTGAAAAATCAGGGACCGCTGTACCATAAGGCAGATTGAGGAATCTGGTAAGGGAAAAATGAAGAAAGCAGTATGAGATACCAGTATGGAATGTTGGGTGCAAATGCCACCTTTGAAAGAAAAGTGGATGAACGGGTCCTTGGTATCCACTGGAGTTTGGTTCCAGAACCCCTGTGGATACCAAAATCCATGGATACTTAAGTCTCATTGAATACAATGGCATAGTAAGATCACAGAATCATAGAATCATAGAATCATAGAGTTGGAAGAGACCACTAGGGCCATCCAGTCCAACCCCCTGCCATGCAGGAAATCCAAATCAAAGCATCCCTGACAGATGGCCATCCAGCCTCTGTTTAAAGTCCTCCAAGGAAGGAGACTCTATCACCCTCCGAGGGAGTGCATTCCATTGTCGAACAGCCCTTACTGTCAGGAAGTTCCTCCTAATGTTCAGGTGGAATCTCTTTTCCTGTAGCTTGCATCCATTGTTCCGGGTCCTGTTCTCTGGAGCAGCAGAAAACAAGCTTGCTCCCTCCTCAATATGACATCCTTTCAAATATTTAAACAGGGCTATCATATCGCCTCTTAACCTTCTTTTCTCCATCCCCAGCTCCCTAAGTCGTTCCTCATAGGGCATGGTTTCCAGACCCTTCACCATTTTTGTCACCCTCCTTTGGACACGCTCCAGTTTCTCAATGTCCTTTCTGAATTGTGGCGCCCAGAACTGGACACAATATTCTAGGTGGGGCCTGACCAAAGCAGAATACAGCGGCACTATTACTTCTCTTGATCTAGACACTATACTTCTATTGATGCAGCCTAAAATAGCATTGGCCTTTTTAGCTGCCGCATCACACTGTTCACTCATGTTCAACTTGTGGTCTAAGATGGTGTCCTGTACATAAAATGGCAAAATCAAGGTTTGTTTTTTAGAATGTATATCTTTTAAAGCTGAGGATGATTGAATCCATGGATAAAGAATCCAGGGATATGGCTGGTCAACTGTAACACTGTCCTTAATTCAAAGACATAGCCATGTTAGTCTGTAGAATCAGTATGTAGAGAGATCCTTTAGCACCTTTGAGACTCATGGAAAGAAAGAAGTTGGCAGCAGGAGCTTTCGTAGACTTCAGTCTTCTTCCTCAGATGCATTTGGGCACCAAATGCATCTGAGGAAGTAGACTTAAGTCTGTGAAAGCTCATGCTGCCCTTAATGTCTGTGTCTCACTATTTTAAGACAGCAGACTTTGGGGAGATTCCAAATCAGTGTCTTTGGCCAAGAAAGTCCACTGACAGTTCCAAGGTTCCCAATGGGCACTAACCAGAAAATTGAACCATTTCATATTACCCTGTTCCCCATTTAAAAAAAATATTTTAAATCCATGGATGATTGGATCCATGGATAAAGAATATGATGGGCTGACTAGATAATATCATCCTGAATGCCATGAAGGGTGAAAATGGGCAACTGCAAGGTCTAATGGAAAGCACATACTGTAAATATATAAGGATACCAGCTGGATGGAGCCATCCTACTGGCAGCCCTAGCATTCTCCCTGCAGTGCCATGCCTCATTCCCAGGACCCAAATTCAGACTATGACTAAGACGCTGAAGTAGAGGGAGAGGGTATCATGACTCGTTTCCGGGACCCAGGTTCAGACTGGGTTCAGACAGACAGGGAAACAGAAAGATTCCCTGCATCTTCAGTTCAGGAGACTGAAAATGCCCAAGTCCCTTTCCTGATAACTTGTGTTCTCCATAGTTGTCCTTCTCTGAACCTGCTCCAACTTGTCTATATCCTTTTTACAATGAGGTGCCCAATACTCCAGGTAAGGTGTGAGTACAGAGGGCAAGATTATGCCCTCTCCTCTCCATCTCCTCCCATTGAGTTAGTTGAGGGCAAACTCCTTTTGCACTTTGAACTCAGTTTGCAGCGATGGAAACTGAGGACAAAGGGGGAGGAAGAGAGACAAACCGGGACATTTTAAAAGCAGCTAGAAAAGTGGGTAGGCAGAGTTGACTGCAGTATTTGAGATGAGGCCTCACTCATGCAGAATATCATGGGATGATTACTTCTCGTACGTTGGAAATGATGCTTCTGAATGTTGAGAATGAAGTTTCTAGTCCTTTGTGGCATCCTTTTCTCTCTTTCTCCTCTCTGTTTTTGCTGAGCGGTTTGTGCAATATGCCCAGAGTTCGTATAATTGGCAAGCTGTATCCCTTCCCTGCCCTCCCTGTCTGTTTTATCCAGCCGTCCGTTGTGTGATCTTTGAAATGCTTGGAGACATGTCCTGCCAGGCAGGTGATGCCATTGCCTGCTTGGCCTGTCATCTCCAGTCCGCTTGATGTGTTTGGACAGCGTTGTGGATTGATGGGTGAGCTATTTCAGGTGAGGCAGATGCTTGTCACTCATTAGCACTGCATGGTGTCAAAAGTTCAGACATGTTGACGCCCCCGACCTGGAGCGCTTGCGGAGATGAAAGAAACAGCAACTCTTACTTTTCGATTCCTCTGCGGTTTGTTCAGCAACCCTACAAAGAAATCCTGGAATTCATAGACTCACCGACGCATAGTATCTTTGAGCTGGAACGGGCCATAAAGGTCGTCCAGTCCAACCCCCTGCCATGCAGGAAGACCCAGCTAAAGCACTCCAGAAGGATGCCTGCCCAACCTCTGTGTGAAAACCTTCAAAGAAGGAGACTCCACCACTCTCTGAGGCAGCATCTTCCACTGCTATACAGCTCTTATCGTCGGGAAGTTCTTCCTAAATGTTTAGGTGGAATCTCTTTTCCTCTCATTGGAATCCAATTGGAATCTATGTGTTGACTTGCTATTCAGTAAGTATGAACTCTCTAGAGAAGAACTATTGAATCAGTTTGGACTGGAACTGAGACCCGGTACAGACAGGCGGGAAGCGCCGTAACCGAGCCGAAACTAGAGTTTGGGAGTGCCCAGCATGTGGCGGTGATGCCATCATGGTGGCCGCTGGTCCACACGGGGGCTGCCATGATGGTGCAGCATCTGCACATTGCAGACAGGAAGTGGCATCATGGCGGCGCCCTTTCCTGTTTGTAGCACTGCAAAAAAAGAAGCCGTTCTAGGCAGCTTCTTTTGGGCAGCGTGTCGGCTGCTGCGGCACCAACGAGGAGGAAAGACGGGCAGCATGGAGCCACCTGTCTGTTGAGCCCCTGAGTCATGGATGGTCCAAAGCTCTGTTAGACTGGTAACACTAGGAAGACGATGAACCTATAATGAAGATAAGGATATCATAATGGCGATGGAGCAAGCTTACTTGACAAATGGTTTTGGTAGTAGATTCATAGAATCCTGGAGTTAGAAGAGATGGCCATCCAGCCTCTGTCTGAAAACCCCCAAAGAAGGAGACTCCACCACCCTCCGAGGCAGTGTCTTCCACTATCAAACAGCTCCTACCCTCAGGAAGTTTTTCCTAATGTTGAGGTGGAATTCCACCCCAGCTCCCCATAGCTAGAATCCATTGCTCCATGTCCTAGTCTCTGGAACAGCAGAGAACAAACTTGCTCCATTTGCAATGTTATACTGACGATGGAGCAAGCTTGTTTTCTGCTGCTCCAGAGACTGGGACACGAAGCAATGGATTCAAGCTGCAGGAAAAGAGATCCCACCTCAACATTAGGAAGAACGTCTTGAGAGTAAGAGCTATTCAATGCTGCCTTGGAGGGTAGTGCAGTCTCCTTCTCTGGATGTTTTCAAACAGAGGTTGGATGGCCATCTGTGGGGAGGGCTTGGATTGTGTATTCCTGCATGGCAGAATGAGGTTGGAGTGGATGATCTTTAGAGTCTTTCCCAAGTCTATGATTCTATGAAAGATATGTATTGAGACATTGGCAAGAGCACTTGATGTGCATCAACACGGAAGCTCATCAGTGTGCAAGGCCCATTGGACACTTTGCTACCTAGCAGTCCTGCATTGGATACAGATCTTACCAAACTGATCAGTTCGACTTCACATGGATGTAAATGTACTTATAAATTCTTGTGCAAGATTCTGGCTGTTGTTGTTGTTGTTGATGATGATGATGATGATGATGAATATTGATAGTGGCAGATGCTAACATTGTCCCCGTCAATGGAAAGAGTCCTAGGGCTTCAACCCAGCAAGCTCTGGTTCCGCTACAACATTGGAACAATGCAATGTTTGTGATATGTGGATATCTATCAGCACTGTGAAAGAGTAGATGGGTTTTTAATAGAAAGCAACAGGGATGTGCCATTCGATCATGTCCTTAACCCCCCCCCCTCCCCACAACTTTCTCCCTGTCTCTTTAAAAACAAAACCCACAAATTTCATATTCCCATGAAAGCCTGAGGTTCTCTTTCATTTTTTCTTTCTTTTCAAATGAAATAATCCCATTTCTCTCTCTCTCTCTCTCTCTCTCTCTCTTTCTCTCTTCTAGGAAAACCAACAAACTGTTGATTTTTAATTACTTTTTCAATTAACGATAATAGACAAGAAATGGAAGGAATGCAGATGAGCTCATTGTTCTGGGCCATTTCAACCCCCTTCGATCCTTCTGTGCGCTTGTGGAAATGATTCTTTCCATAGGGAGAGCATAGGGGGAAACATGGCTTCTCCTCCCAAAGGGTCAGAAGAATGCGGTCTAAGAAAATTTGGGAAAATATAGCGCAATTTGCCCCTAATGTCAGTTGATGCATCCTTCAATTCTCGGACTCCGTGATAGAACATATGAAAGGTAAACAGTGCCTCTGGCCATATACAGAGAGCATCCTTCCCCAGCACAAAGAACATTGTAGCTGTTGTCGTTGTTGTTGTCGTCATCATCATCATCATCATTATCATTATTCTTATCATTAGCTGTCAAGTTGATTTTGACTAATGGTGACCCAAGGAGCCTGGCCATCAGCTGCCCAGCTCAGGTCTTGCAAACCCAGGGCAGCTATAGCTTCCTTGACTGATTCAATGTGGTTTTCCTCTTTTCCTATTCACTTCTGCTTTACTGAGCATCATTATTATTATAGCGAGTCCCATCATCTCCCCATATAACCAAAGATCAAGAGCCTCAGTTTAGTCATCTGGGCTTCTAGGAAGAGGGCAGCCTTGATTTGCTTGAAGGCCCACTTGTTGGTCTTTTGAGCTGTCGACGGGATCCGTAGACCTCTTCTCCTGCACCACATTTCCAATGACTTGATATTCTTCCGATCGGCTTTCTTCACTATCTAAATCTCTACCTATCTACCTACCCATCCATCCATCCATCCATCCATCCATCCATCCATCCATCTATCTCAGATACGTTCAGCGCTTTGAACAGCACCTTTGGGCTATATCCCAGATAGGTTCAGCACCTTGGAAGTTCCTTTGGGTCTATCCACGACACAGACATCTGAGTTGTGCTGCAAAAGAGCAGATTACTATTTCTTTTAATGGTGACTAACACCTTTAGCTCTATTGTTGCGTTGGCCTTTATTGTCTCTCTCCCCCCAGCTTTGCCTTTCTTTCTTTCTCTTTCTGCTTGCGTCAACTTCCCCCTGCCCTCCGTTTAGCTCTTTTTTGTCTCCGGCTTCGGTCACGCTGTAAATCAGAGGGAGGTTGCCCCACCAGCGGTTGCCAGAGCCCTGACATCCTTTTCTCTGACATTCAACCGTTGTGCTAAGCATCCTTGTCGGGTCAGGCACGGTGGCTGTTAAATAATGTATCCTGTTTGTTATTGCGGTGGCATTTAAGTGCCGGCTGAGACAGGACATGCCACCCTCGGCCCTAGTTTCAATGCATTCTTTATAAAGCTGGAGATTTAGGAACGGATATTTCTCGCCCGCCCCTCTGCCCCCACATATTCCCCCATGCTTCAGTCCACCATCAGACTCCTGCGTTCTCAGCCATTCTTCTCCATTACACAAAATATCCCTCCTCTGTTGCATTGATTCTCAAAATACTCACCAAGTAAGGTCAGACTCTAGAAGCAACAAGTCAACTCACTAACATAGCAACCTGGAGAGGATTGTTGCTGTTGTTTCTGTATGCCTTCAAGTCGCTTCCATCTTATGGAGGCCCTAAGATGAACCGATCATGGAAAGATTTTCAGAAGAGGTTTGCCATTGCCTTCCCCTGAGGCTGAGAGAGTGTGACTTATCCAAAGTCACCCAGTGAGTTTTATAGGTTGGATCTGTACTGCAGAATTGTAGTACTTTGGTACCACCTTAACTGCCATGACTTCTGTTATGTTATAGCCTTGCGGAGGAAAGGGGGGATCTAATCTATTTTGTGTAATGGATTAGGTATCTAATCTATAGTAGATGTTATAAAATAAGGATTTATTGGGATGGGTTGAGAGCATGGAATTGACTGGTGAATGAATGGGATTTTACAAAAGGATGGTGTATGAGAGTTGGTCAGTTAGGATTAAGAGTTAGAGGAGAGTTAGTGTCAGAGACAGAGATTAATTAGATTCGGGTCTGTTAGGATTAGAAGTGAGGATATGAGTTAGAGAGAGTGTGTGTGAGAGAGGGGAGTGTGAGTGTTAGAAATATGAGAGACGGAGGTGAGTTGGAGCAAGTTAGTTTGGGTCAGTTAGTATTTATGTGTTGTGTGTATTCAAGTCATTTCTGACTCATGGCAACCCTAAGGTGAACCTATTACAGAGTTTGCTTGGCAGGTTTCATCAGAGGGGGGTTGCCATTGCCATCCTATAAGGATGAGAAAGTGTAACTTGCCCAAAGCCACTTAGTAGGTTTCCAAGGCCGAATGGGGATTTGAACCCTGGTCTCCAGAGTCCTAGTCCAACAGTCACAACTACTACACCAGGCTGACTTTCTAGTCATCTGGTACTTAAATGTATTCAAATCTAGTACACCCATCCCTCCATATTTGCAGCTTTGACATTTGCGGATTTGATTAATATGTCCTCTCTAGGAATATCTAGGTCCTCCAATGCAACTCTATGGTCAACTTTAACTAAAAGTTGCACTGAAAGACCTAGAGATCCCTAGAGAGAATACTCTGTTAGGCCTCTGTAGCTCCTCCAGTTCTATGGTCAGTGTCTGTTGGACGTTGACCACAGAGTTGCACTGGAGGACCTAGAGATTCCTAGAGAGGGTAAAAACATGGGTGTTTTTGTTATTTGTGGTTTTTCCATGTTCACAGGGATCTTGTGCCCCTAACCCTAGTGCATATGGAGGGATAATTGTACTTAGATGTATTCAAATAATCTTTGAAGTTATGCTCAATTGCTATTTAACCATTTCTGTATTATACATCTGTGCATTTGATAATGCTACCATAAGCGATATTGGAAAGCTTGCGTTCAGGTAGACAGTTGTCCGTAGTGGCAGCAGTTATTCAAGGATGGTAGTGTCCATTGGGGAGATCAGACAAATACAATCTCCCACAGGAACCATCTAGAACAGTGATGGCGGACCTATGGCACGTGTGCCAGAGGTGGCACTCAGAGCCCTCTCTGTGGGCACATGTGCCATCGCCCCAGCACAGAGTTTGCCAGAGTTTGTTACTAGAAAGCCAGAGGGACATGGCACTTGGCAATAAATAAGTGGGTTTTGGATTGCAATTTGGGCACTCGGTCTCTAAAAGGTTCACCATCACTGATCTAGAAGGTCCTCGTATTTGCTGCCATAGCAAATATGGAGGAGGCCAGTGATGAGACTGGCAGACAACCCTCACAACTGGTGGCAGAAGTGGGATTAATGGAAACACGGCAGCATTTCATAAACAAAAATCCACAACATCATGCCATCTTCAGAAGATCTACGAAAAGACCTGTGTTATGGTGCCACAGCAAAGTACAAAACCCAGGATTTCTATGGGATGCAGCCATGACAGTCAAAGCAATGTCGAACTGCATTCATTCTGCAGTCTGGAAGCAGCCTTGGATTCAAACGACAAGAAAAAGAGATTTTAAATATTTGGAAGAACTTCATGAAGGTAAGAGCTATTCAACGGTGGAAAGGACTGCCTTAGAAGGTAATGGAGTCTCTTTCTTTGGAGGTTTTTAGACAGAGGCTGGATGGTCATCTCTTGGGAGTGCTTGAATAATGTCTTCCTCGGCAGAACGGGGTTGGATTGGATGACCCTTGGGGTCTCTTCCAACTCTAGGATCCTATGATTCTTTATACATAGTCACAGTGCTGTTGTGTTCATGTTGTTTCTGACTTATGGTGACCCTAAAGCAAAGCTAGGTTTCCTTGGCAAGCTTCTTCAGAGGGGGTTTGCCACTGATGTCCTTTGAGGCTGAGAGAGTGTGACTTGCACATGCACATACCTATACATGTGTCCGCATGCATGCATGCATGCAAATGTGGCTTTTCCTTCTCTGCTGCTACCCATTATTTCTTCTCAACCTCATGCATATTTTTGTATGCTCAGGTTTTCCATATTGGTTTTATTCCTTCTCTCTCTCTCCCTCTCTCTCATCCCTCCTTGCACCTCTCTCTCGGCATGTGTCTTTAAACCCCCATGTCTGAATCATTTTCACAAATAAAGACAACCCCCTGGTTATTTTCCCGGCAGAAGGCTTTGCTGCTGTCAAATCTGACGGAGACATTGACCTCGATGAATAATGCATGTGGGCTAATTATGAAGAGATGGGACTTTGCTGGAGATGGAGGGAAGGTGGGGGGCTCCTGCAAAGTCACAGTGCTCCTCCGAGGAACATCTTGCGGGGGTGAAGCATCAACGGAGGACTGGCGTCGTGTCCCGCACCGTGGGCCGGGGAACCCTTGGGGTTCACGTCTGAACTTTACAAGCCGTTCGTGATGGCAGGACAAGCTGCTGCTTCGCCTCTGGAGATCTTCTGGAAGGAATTGGAGCTGCAGACAAGGCAGAGCTTGGGAAAATCCCTTTTCTGAATGCCCACAGTTTGGCCATACTAGATGCGGTATTCTGGGAGTCGTTGGCCTGCAAGGTTATTTTCCCAGAATCATAGAATCGTAGAGTTGGAAGAGACCACTAGGGCCATCCAGTCCAACCCTCTGCCATGCAGGAAACCAAATCAAAGCATCCCTGACAGATGGCCATCCAGCCTCTGATTTGAGACGAGGGATCTCTTTTAAGGTGCTGTGGCTGGGCAGGAATACAACGTTTGTGGCTGGACTGGAATCCAATATTCTATGCTATAAATGTCCACCATGACAAAGAACCATAGCATTTAACAATAGCAATAGCATTTACATTTCTATCCTGCTTCATAGTGAACTCAGCACTCTCTAAGAGGTTTACGATCTGGAAGCCAATTGCCCCCAACAAGCTGGGAACTCATTTTACCGACCTACGAAAAGGATGGAAGGCTGAGTCAACCTTAGAGCCCTGGGATCGAACTCACAACCTTGTGGCTGCAGGACTAGCATTTAACCACCGTGCCACCAGGGCTCATAGTGATCCACGATGGATCAAACCAAACATTTGTCTTGCCCAGCATGTTATGGCCAACCAAATGCCTTCAGGAGCCACAACCAAAGTAGGAAGGCAACAGTTCCTAGTCCACTGGAATTAGTAATGTCACAGAATAATGCAGTAGGAAGGGACCCTCAAGGGCCATCCAGTCCAACTCCATTCTGCCATGCAGGACCTCTCAATCAAAGCATCCCCAACAGACGGCCATCCAGCCTCTGTTTAAAGACCTCCAAGGAGGGAGTGGCGCTAATAGAGTGGCATTATTACCTCCCTTGATCTAGACACTCCACTGCTACTGATGTAGCCTAGGATCATGCTGGCTTTCTTAGCTGCTGCATCACACTGTTGACTCATGTTCATCTTGTAGTCCACTAAGACTACTATATCCCTTTCACATGTACTGTTGCCAAGCCAGGTTTCCCCCATCCTATATCTCTGCATTTCATTTTTACAGCCCAGGTGTAGCATCCTACATTTCGCCCAACTGAAATTTGTTGGTTCTGTCACAGCTTTCTAATCTGTTAAGGGCATTTCGAACTTTGATCCTGTCCTCTGAGATATTAGCTACTCCTCCTAATTTGGTGTCATTTGCAAATTTGATAAGCAGGCCTTCTATTCTTTCATCCAAGTCATTGATAAAGATGTTGAATAGCACTGGGCCCAAGACAGAGCCCTGTGGCACCCACTGGTCACTTCTCTCTAGGATGAAGTAGGAGCCATTGTTTGCCAGGATCCATGGATTTGGTTGGTCAACCACGTACAAATGCAATCTCATTGTCTAGCCCACATTGGATGAGCATGTTTGCAAGAATATCATGGAGGCCCTTGTCAAAGGCCTTACTGAAATCAAGATACGCTATATCCAAAGCATTCCCCTAATCTACCAATCTGATCTACCAGCCAGCGGTCCACTTGTGATTGGGAATGGCCTCGGTTAGGAAGACTGACCTATAACCTTTTCAGCCAGTGACCTTTTGAAAGTCAAAACTGCTTATCCTGGTTTAAACCACCTGAAATTGGAAATCGTAGGCCGTTTTTTGCCTTTCATCGGCAGACGCTGTACCTGTCTTCTGCCCATCCTTTCCTTAAGACCATTCCAATTAATCCGACTGTCATTTTGACCTCGGTGGGGCTTGCAGTGACAACCTTTGGTGGCCCATGGCTTGGATAGACGCCTCATTAGCACCCCGGACGCGGCCTCCGTTTCCCGGCCTGTTTGCAAAGCAGGAATAATGATGCACCCGGAGCCAAACCTGCAAACCTGTCCCCATTAGCAACGGGGAGCACATTTACTGTCTTCTTTATATATATAGCTACAGCCCTGCCAAGATCTTTAGTATCCATCACAACAAGCTGGAGGCAAAAAGATGTGTGCTGCCCATTTAAGCCAATAGGTCTATCCAGCAGAGCTGTGGAAACAGAGCTGCTTAAAAACAGATACATTTGCCTCTCTTTTCCCCTCTGCTTTTAAGGTTTGCAGCAAACGGCATTTACTCTGTTTTAGGCAGAGATGTATTTGAGTCGGCGAGGAAAATGACAGAGGTATAGACAATTATGCACAGTGCAAAGAAAGCGGAGAAAGGCCTCTCTCCTTCATAATGCACAACTCTATTGGTCACTTTTTTTGGGGGGGGGGATTTTGGCAGCGAACTCTTGGTATTCACTGGGGTTTGCTTCCAGGACCCCTTGCGCATACCAAAACTCATGAATTCTCATGTCTTGTTATATATGATGGCATAGGAAAATGGTGTCGCTTGTACAAAATGGCGAAATCAAGTTTTGCCTTTTGGCTTATTAAAAATATCCTTTCAAGCTGTGGCTGGTCGATGCAGAATCCATGGCTACAGAGGGCTGACTGTATTCCTAATGTTTACGTGGGACCTCTTTTCCTGTAGTTCTCTTCAAATATTGAAACATGGCTATCCCGTAACCTTCTCTTCTCCAGGCTAACCATACCCAGTTCCCTAAGTTGCTCCTCACAGGGTTTGGTGGTTTCCAGACCTCAAGAGGGCATCCCTTCACATATTGAAACCTGGCAATCATGTCCCCTCTTAACCTTCTCTTCTCCAGCTACCTAAACCTGTCTTCATAAGGCTTAGGGGTTTCCAGACCTTTCACCATTGTGGTCGCTCTCCTCTGGACATGCTCCATCTTGTCCACATCCTTCTTGAATAGTGGTGCGCAGAACTGGATACAATATTCCTGGTAATGCCTGACCAAACCAGAATAGTACCATTACTTTCTGCAATCGAAAAACTTTCTTCTATTGATCCAGCCTAGAATCGTATTGGCTTTTTGAGCTGCTGCATCACACACTTGACTCATGTACAACTTGTGGTCTACTAGGACTCCTAGGTGCGTTACAGACTGCCCAAAACGGGTGGTCTGCCGCCGCCGCCATTTGTGGCAGCGAGGAGCCCCAGCAGCCAAACCGCAAGGCTCCTCAGCACCGCAAAGAAGCCCCAAAATGGTGCTTCTTCTTGCGGTGCACTAATGATGCTGCAAGGTGCCAGTGGCGCACTCACGACGTCATTAGCGCTGCACGATGTGCGGATGCTAAGCGTCTGCTATGTCAAGATGGCAGTGCCCGTGTACAACGGGCGCTGCCATTTTGTACATCCCCAGGACATACTAGGGTTAGGGGTGTGCGTCAAGCACGCCCTTTCCTAACCCTAGTACGTCCTGGGGACGTACTTTACGCCCGTGCGGAACGGGCCCTAGATCCCTTTCACATGTACTGTTGTCAAGCCAAATGTCCTCATCCTATATCTATGCATTTCTTTTTTCTGCCTAAGTGCAGTATCTTACCTTTCTCCCTGCTGAAGTTCAATTTGTTAGTTTTGGCCCATCTTTCTAATCTATTCAGGTCATTTTGAATTTCGATCCTCTCCTCTGGGGCATTAGCTACTCCTCCTAATTTGGCATCATCGGCAAATTTGATAAGTATGCCTTCTTTTCCTTCATCCAAGTCATTGATAAAGATGTTGAATAGCTTTGGGCTCAGGATTGAACCTTGTGGGACCCCACTGGTCACTTCTCTCTGGGACATATTCCTTAAAACCAAGATCTAAATCCAGAACAATTTACTCCCCACCCACTTTAAAGCTACAAACTACAACTGAATTGATCTTTGCCCAGAGATGGCATCCTTTATAGCCAGGAATCCTCCCTGCTTTTCATGAGGACAGTATTTATGTGTAGTTTTCTTTAGCAGGGGGGAGGAACTGACTTTTATAAAGTGATTTTCTCTTCCGTTGCACATGCCAATCCTTTTAAATCCTCTGCAAAAGAGCTTAAAAGAATTCACAGGTAAGATTGTACATAGAGAGAAAGAGACACACAAACACACACAGCCCTGCTGTCTTCTAATCATTAGCAGCATTCAAAGGGAATTAGAATAATGCCAATCAAGGTGAATAATTTGTCACCGAAGCCCTGTGGTTCTTGGGTAGTTTATCATCTTTTCCCCTTCTCTTTTAAACAAGGGATGGGAAAGGAGTCATTATTATTATATGACGGCTGCGGTGGAAAATTGAAATATGTATTCAAAGCTTTCACCCCAAATCTAAAGTCCTTGCAAGAGGCTCTCAAGTCGAGTCTCGTCGTGTCATATAATCCTAGAGTTGGAAGGGACCTCCAAGGGCCATCCAATCCAACCCCATTCATGCGAAAAGACACCATCAAAACCCACCCGACTGATGATGTTAAAAAAGGAGATGTAGGTACAAAGTGTTGGTGGTTACTTGGAAAGCCTGACATGGTTTGGGTCTAGGTTACGTAGGGGATCCCAATTTCTGGTATGATCCCTCCCCAACACTGAAGACATCTAAGAGACATTGACTTCACTCAGCCCAAAGTAGGCCTTCAGCTGTTATCCAGGGGATACCCAGAGGACCCAGAGGATGAGAAAACCCTGTGATAGGTTTGCCTTAGGGTCGCCATATGTTGGAAACGACTTGAAGGTACACAACAACAACATTGTAAAGTTTTAACTGATTTTATCTGTGACCTGCTTTGAGTCCCTTTCTGGGTGAAAAACAGCATATAGATGAAATGAATAAATAAAAAGAGAGCTAAAGCAGTGTCAAACTGCATTCATTCTGCAATGCAGATGCAGTCTAATATTCCATGATTCCTGGATTTATTGTTTAAGGCAGTGTTTCCCAAACCTTGGTCCTCCAAGTATTTTGGACTTCAACTCCCAGAAGCCACAGTCAGCTTGGTCAACCGTCAGGAATTCTGGGAGCTAAAGTCCAAAACATCCAGAGGATGAATGTTTGGAGACCACTGGTTTAAGGCAATGCTTCTTAGGCTATCCAGGAACCACCAGTTTATAACCTCAGGCTATCCAGGAACCACCACTTTGATAACAACTGGTTTAAGGCAGTGGAGAAGAGAGGAAAGGGAAAGATGTTGAGATGTTCAGGTTGAACATTTTGAGGTTTTATTGGGGTCAGATGTTTGGGGTTTTGTGAATCACGACACAACGGAGCCATAGGAGTCGAGCAAGCTGCCTGCCAAAACCAGTTTGGAATAGACCTCCGCGAAGTCATCTCCAAGAGTTGGACTCAAGAGGATCCAGGAATATCCTTTCCCCATGGTGGGCTTCTCTGGGTTGCTTTGGAGAAAGCAATGCCATCTTTACTCATCTTCCTTGACTCGGAGCGCAGGGTGGATTTTCAGGTTCTGGGAAGATGAATCACCGGCTCGCCTGTGCTCCTGTTTAGAAATCTGGCTTGCCATCCGCCAGTTGCTATGGGGGCAGCGCGCGTGAATCACCCCCAACGTGGTACGCAAAAAGTCATGCCATTTCTGGAACACCAGAAAGAGAAAAGGAGTGGGAAATGGCTGCAAAGTGAAACATTGCATGCACAGAAGCATCCCAGGCCCCTTTTGGCACGAAAGCCGACAAAGCACCCTCTTCTGGCTTTTTGTCGATTCCAAGAAAGAAGGGGTCGGGGGTTAACAAAGCAAATGGATCAGGTGTTAGGCCAGATTTTACTCTCATGGTTTTCACGACTGTGTTGTGTCATTCCAGGAGAATGTAGGAAAGAATGAACTCCGAGCGCTGCCAAAAAAGCTGAATTCCTGGAGGATTCATCAAAGGGGAGGACAGAGGCCCAGAGGAAAGGCATCTGTGAAAGGGAAGGACCTCCAGCATGTTGGCAGAACTCAGGTATTTGGTGAGTCTGCAAACCCAGGGCTCTGCCAAGCCTCCCACGGCCTTCCTCCTTCTATTTGGAGCTGCAACAAAATGTTGCAGCAAGGAGGTGGGTGTTTGTTTCAGAGATTTCATGGCCCTTCTTGTAAGTTTTTCCGGCCGCACTCCCAGCCTTTTGTTGCTTTGGAGGATGCTCAGTCTGAATAAGGCTGTTTTGGGGTGTGTCTCCCTCCAAACAAGAGAGTAGATGTGCAATGGGATGGGTAAGGAATATTGGTTGGAATTGCATTGGAGGGTTACGTCTTTGTAAGTGGACTCATGTCTGTGGGGATTCAGATGGGGCAGTTTTGCAATAGTTAATAGTGGGCTGCTGTTAACATCACTACATAGCAGAGCTGGCAAAGCAACCTTGGTGCACTGGAAGCAATGCACAGCAGGACCGATGCAAAACTGGACCAGTGTGCATTGAGATGGATGAGCATTGTCTCAATGTGCATCTTCACAATTCATAAACAGGCTGTCTTAGTTAAGTACTGTATATGTAAAGTTATGCAATGTAGATGGGGATATAGGATCCGGGTGGTTTTTGGTAACATCCAGGGGAAGAAGCGTACAGTATTTACATCTCTCCCTTTCAGGATGCTCAGCGTCGGCTAACCAACTCTAAAGGGTTGATAGGAGGGCAAAATGGCAAGGAGGCAAGCCCAGGAGTGCTGAGGAAGTACAGAACATGGCTCTATTCACACCCATATCACACACAGAGACACACATATACACACTTGATGGAAACCCATCTCGCCATTTTCACACAACGTGGGAACAAACAGGCAGAAACTTAAAAATTGACTCATCTAGATTTGCTATGAATTGATTTGTTAGTGATTGTCCTAGTCTCCAGAGCAGCAGAAAACAAGCTTGCTCCATCCTCAACATGACATCCCTGCAAATATTCAAGCAGGGCTGTCATGTCACCCCTTAACCTCTTCTTCCCCAAGCTAAACATACTCAGCTCCCTGCACTTCTTCTTATAGGGGATTCTATGATTATAGGGTTTGGAGGTTTCCAGACTTGCTACCATTTTGGTCGCCCTCCTTTGGACACCCTCCGCCTTGTCAACATATGTCTTGAATCGTGGAGCCCAGAATTGAACACTATATTCCAGGTAAGCAGAATATGGTGGCACTATTTCTTCCCTCCATCTGGGCACTACACTCCTATTGATGTAGCCTAGGATAGTATTGGCCTATTTAGCTGCTGCGTCCCACTATTGACTTGTGTTCTGCTTGCGGTCTACTGAGACTCCTAGATCCCTTTCGCATGTACTGCTGTCAAGCCAGGAGTCATCCATCCCATATCTGTGCTTTTCATTTTTGTCCGCCTAAGTGTCCTGCCTTACATCTCTCCCTGTTGGAATTCATTTTGTTGTCTTGAACTCCTTGGGGCACAGGAGAGATTTACAGATGGAGGGTTACGGTGAAGTTAGAGTGGTGAGGAGAGGGAGAAATTTATTTATTTCTTTATTTATTGAAGGGACTTATATCCCGCTGTTCTTCCAAAATGAGATCGAAGTACCTGTTGCCCAAGAACCGAGTACCTGTTGCCTTGAACGCCTTGGAGGGCAGGATAGATGGATAAGATGAACCGCCAAACAAGCTCAGCCAGGATGGAGGAATGATATTGTGTCCTGTGCTTTTCCAAGTTACATTCAAGAAGGGAATCAGACAAAGACGTCTTTCCGAGCTTCACCTGGAGATGCTGGGGAGCAAGCTGGGATTTTGTGCAAGCAAAGTAACTTGCATTCCCCTAGAGCTGAGCCTCATTCTTTCTTCCCTCACCTCCTTTTCCCATTCCCTCCTTCCTTCCTCCACCATGCATGAGATACAAAACAAGGGGGTCTCAGTTGCCCATTGCAGGGAGAGTGTTGCTTAGTAACATCCATTTGAAGCTCTCTGGCGGCTTCCAGATCACTTGCCAATGCTAGGAATGACATGCAGGTTCACAGCTGAGTGCCTGTTGTGTTTCCCTGCTGCAGTGGTATCTCTTCCTCTCCCTTCCTTCCCCACTCCCCGCAAAGGGGAAAGAAGGGAGGAAAGGAGAAGGAGTGATGCCTTTGTGGTAACTCTCTCTACGTCTCCTACAGGGATTAAGAAGAAAATCCAGACTAACCTCTGAATAATAAGGATGGAAACAAACATAAGGAGCTGTAGATTTTTATGGGTTTTTCAGGCTCTGTGGCCATATTCTAGAAGAGTTTATTGCTGATGTTTTGCCGGCATCTGTGGCTTTGGCATCTTCAGAGAATGCTGGCATGGAAGAGAGTGGGATACATACACCACACCCCACACCCACTATGTGACCCTGGGGTAGGCGAGTAGATATATATATTATAATTATATATATATATATATATATCCCACTCTCTTCCCTGCCAGCGCTCTCTTCCATGCCCGCATCTCTGAAGATGCCAGCCGCAGATGCCGGTGAAACGTCAGGAATAAACTCTCTCGAATATGGCCACATAGCCCAAAAAACCACCCAAATCTATGGATGCTGGCCTGAAAGCTTTCAACTTCACATAAGGAGCTGTATGATACATCATTCTCCTCTCAACCGCTCATCTTGCCTCCATTTCTTGCAATTCATGGGTAGATTATGATGATATGATGATGATGATGATGATGATGGAGCCAGCATAGTGTAGTGGTTTGAGTATTGATTTTGGAGATCAGAGCTCGGTTCCTTGCTTGAGCATAAAAACCCACTGGGCACACTCTCTCAGCTTCAGAGAAAGGCAACGGCAGACCACCATTGAAGAAATCCCATCAACAAAACTTTAGGATAGGGTCACTGTCAAACCCAAGTCTGTTTAAAGGCACCTAACAACCACCGTCTTGATGCCGTGGCCTCATTGAACCAGGAGTCTTTTCGGCACTGTGTTTTTTATTAATCAACCCCGAGCAAATGATGATCTGTCAGAAATAAAGACATGAACTACCAGGAAATTGTTCTCAGGCAGAAGAATGGCAGATGCTTTCGCTGATGCCATTCTTGAAAGGTCAGGCAATTCAGACCTTTGAAAATCCGGGGAGAGTATCAAACGGAGAGGAAAAGATTTGAAGTGTCTCTTAATTTGTCTGTCATTCTCCCTGTTTCCAATACTCAGTTCTTGGTATTGCTGGATTTCTGCATCCAAAGTGCCAACTTCTCCCTAGAAATGCCAACCTCTTCCCACGTGGGCCGACTCTTCTCCGTGGGATGGTTTATCTGTCCTCCAAATAGATTTGGTGCTTGGCCCCACTGGCTTCAGCACCAAAAGGTGCCAGCTCAAAGGGAAAACGTATCCAGCTTTAGCTGTGTTGGCTGTATGGCAAAATTCAACAACGTTAAAAACCCACAAAGCAGCGATACCTTTATTACTGTATATACTCATGTATAAGTTTAGACATTTTAGTCCAAAAATTGACCCCAAAAACCTGAGTCGACTTATCCATGGGTCAATGTAAGTACTGTATTTTAACTCGTATTAAAAAGGAATCATCCCCTGATGAAAGGCAAGAGTATAAACTGTCCTGGAAGCACTGATCCAACTCTACTCTCTCATCCATTCAGTCTTTAGTATGATCACATACAGTTATGCCTCCTGGAATTTTGTAAGTTCCTTGACATTGTTTTCCTTTGCTTTAGATCCTTTGTTACATGTCCCTAAGTCTTACCTTCGACGTATCCATGGATCATATCAACATCTATAATTTTGGCCCCAAAACCTGCCCTCGACTTATACATGAGGTCGACTTATAGTCGGGTATATACAGTACTTCTGCACGCTGATACCAATACATTGCAGAAAGGGCCTTTCTCTTTGGTCCGATCTCTTTCCCAGTTTTGTTCAGACTTCTGCACCATTTGCTGCGCATTTCTCCCACCAGCTCAGCTGGAGATCCAAGCGCACAGAAACCTCTTCCTCTCTGAAGGTCACTGGCACCCAAGGAATCGGGCCAAACGCCGGGAAGATTAATCGTGTTTCAAGGTTTAGATCTCAAGTACGCCAGGAAGGGTCCGCCAGGAGCACCAAGAATGGCAGAGATGATTTCACATACAAATGAATCGCTTTAAAGGAGTCATTTCCCTCCCCACCATCCCACAAAATGACTCTATATAAGCATCCCCACAATTCAATTTATGTTTTAGAAAAAGAACCCGAAAAGGAGAAATGCTCCGCATTGGCTTATGGCGTATGCCGTTAAATAAACATAAGCGTTATGGCCCTATCTGGAGACACCTTAAAATGAGAAGGGCTGCATCTAAACTGCAGAACCGGTGCAGCTTGAGAGGGCTTTGGCTGCCATGGCTCCATGCTATGGAGTTCTAGGATTTGTAGTTTTGTGAGTCTTCTCTGCAGGGAGTGCTGGGGCCACAACGAATGACAAATCCCAGGATTCCATAGCATGGAACCATGACAGTTAAATTGGTCTCAAACTGCACTAATTCGGCAGCACGGATGCAGCCAAAATTATGTCGGGGCCTAGCTGATTTGAAAGGATGTTTTGGGGGACTGCTGGGAAGCTTTAGCGATCACAGAAGTGATCATATGTATGGCAGGGAATGTGGACTCTGTGGCCTGATTCCCGCTACCTTTTAAACCGTATCATAAATCGGTTTGAACCGGTTCAAATGATCCTGGTTCCCACTTGAACCAAATCGCTGAAGCGATTTGGAGAGGGGAGCCATGCGCTAGACCCATGCAACCTGTGTCTTTTTGATGCCCATTTTTTCCATGTCTTTTTGGATAAATTGATTCTGCGCATGTGTGAACCAGATGCAGATCAGAATAGATTTAAATTTGGCTTTCGACTGGCTGGAGCGGGTCCATTTTGAATCGATTCATTAATGAATGTGAACCACAAGTGGGTTATTTTATAGGGGAAAAACGTGATCGGGGCAAATGTAGTGGGAACTCTGCTGTCGAATCAATCCATCGATTCAGATCGCAAACCGATTTATTTGTAAGTGGGAATGAGACCTGTGTCCATCTGAATGTTGCTGGACTGCAGTTCCCAACCTCCCTATCCAGCCCAGCCAAGATCATGGGACTTGCAATCCAGAAGCGCCTGGAGTGGCACATGCGTTCAGCACAGGGAAGGCATACTCTGTTTTCTCATCTCAGCATCCCTGGCTCCCAGCCATCGCGATCCCTGTACCTTTCGTCTTGCAGGCTTCATTTAGCTTGTCATGGCTAATAGAGCCATTGACAGGCGTAATCTTCGGTAAATCTGTCTTCTCATTTTAGTTTGTTAAAAATCTGAACGTCAGAATAGCCCTGATGGATTAGACCGAAGGCCTGTCTCTTCGTCCAGGAGGCTGCTAGGATAGCCGCTAGCCAAATGCCTCAATGGGAAGCCCATGGGCAAGACGTGATTTTAACGGCAGATTTTTCACTATACTGCTGGTAATATACAACCATCCTGGCGATTATATTGGCTTATTTATACCCTGCCTTTTCCCTTGAAGCTGGGATCCAAGGCAGCCGGCAGCCTTCTCCTCTGTGAATTTTATTTCAGACTCTACAAAGAGTGGTTTGAGCGTTGGGCTATGACTCCGGAGACCAGGGTTCGATTCCCAGTTTGGCCATGAAACCCACTGGGGGACCTTGAGCAAGTCACACTCTTTCAGCCGCAAGGGAAGGCAACGACAAACCTCCCCTGAACAAACCTTGCCAAGAAAACCCCAGGATAGGAGTTTGTCTTAGGGTTGCCATAAATCAGGAATGACGTCTAGACACGCAACAGCAACCACATCGAATAAATACATATACAGTTGCTCAATGGAGCTCATGGACCAACATGGCAACCCTTGAGATCGACTCAAACAGAGAAATAAATATCCCTTTTCCCGCCTTGACGCCTTGCGTCGTAAGACCCAAAGTCCATTAATGCTGTCAGGAATTTGTTTAGAGTTTTATAGTATTACACGCCGGCCTGATGGGATTTAAATGGTTTAAATTAACCGGGTTATTTAATGGATTGTGGCAGATTAAGGAAGAATCCGCTGGGGAAAATAAAAAAGAGAGAGAAGACGATCGGCTTCCAAGGAAGATGGGATCTCCTTTCAGGCTTTCCCCAGCCTGTTAACTTCTCCTCCCGAACTCAGTGTTTCTGCTGACATTCAACTGGTAGAGATTTGTTTATTTGGCCCTTAGTATCGGCTAGGGTTTGGTTCCAGGACCCATCGTGGGTATCAAAACCCATGGATGCTCAAGTCCCATTAAGTACAATGTTGCCGTAAAATGGTGACCCTTATATAAAATGGCATGTGTGTCTGATCTGCCCAGTTATATGAGACTATGCCAATGAGAGGATCCCGGGTACTATTTGCTTCCACTTTTCTCAAACTGGTTTTTGGTGAACTAAAAAAGACATCTGAATGCAATAGGCTTCTGGTCTATGGAACAAAACACCCCCTCTTTCAATTCTGCCTGGCGTCAGCTCAACACCCACAAAAGGTAAGAGGCATGGAATAAGTCAGCACTTCAACCATATGGTCTTCTTCCTGCATGAGGCCACCCACCTCCTTCTTCACAGCGTAAACCAGCATCGGAACCATGTGATCGTCCTCCTCCATCACAGAGTGAGGCCATCCACCTCCTTCCTCTGAGGATAAGCCAGCTCTTGAACCATGTGATCTTCCTCCTCCACCATTTAATGAGGCACCCTTCTCCTTCTTCTCAACATAAATGAGCACCTAAACCATGTGATCATCCTCCTCCATCATAGAGGACACCCACCTCTTCCCTCTGAGCATAAACCAGTCCTCGAACCATGTGAATTTTCCTCCTCCACCATTGAATGAAGCCGCCCACCTCCTTATTCTCAGCATAAGCCAGCACCTGAACTATGTGATCTTCCTCCTCCATTACAGAGTGAGACCATCCACACTCCAGCTTGTCAACATCCTTCTTGAATCGTAGAGCTCAGAAGTGGACACAATATTCCAGGTGAGCAGAATACTGTGGCTTTATTACTTCCCTCTATCTGGGCACTACACTCCTATTGATGTAGCCTAGGATTGTATTGGCTCTTTTAGCTGCTGCGTCCCACTATGGACTCATGTTCTGCTCCTTATTCTCAGCATAAACTAGTCCTTGGACCATGTGGTCTTCCTCCTCCACCATTGAATATACCTTACCACCTTCTCCTCCTCCACATAAACCAGAACCTGAACCATGAGATCTTCCTCCTCCATCTGAGGCCAACCACCTCTTTCCTCTGAGCATAAGCTGGCACTTGAACCATGTGATCTTCCTCCTCCATCACTGAATGTGAGCACCCACCTCCCACAACAATTCAAAACAACTAAGAAGACTACAAAAGGAGTGATGTTATCCTTTGCTGAGTAACAACTCAGGAAACTTACACACACCTTTGTTAGTGGAGAAAAAGGAATTCATTTCAAGTAACTAGTTACTAGTACTTGTAAGCTCTAGGCATGCATACAGTGGGGTGGTTGGTTCCTGGTGCCTCAACATACCCCCATGTGCCAACAGATGGCACACCTCTCCTGAAAAAAGCAACACGATGAACGGGTGGAGTTTTGTATGACAAACACTATGAAGATGCTTTGAATTCATTTTTGTTGCTTTTCAGTCCGGTTTTGCCAAATATCACAAAGCCTTTTAAAACCAGGATGGCATTTGAGGGGGGAAATGCGGGAGACATTTTTACGGATAAAATTGATGGCTTCTCATAAATCTCAAGTTGTGTTTTTGTTCCGTCAATGAAATACATTTGACTTTGTGTGTGTGTGTTTTCGTGTTTTCCTGGAGGTGGAATGATTTGTCTGTTTCTCCGGATAACTTTGAATGACTTATCCCTCTTGAATTCTTCGCTCCTTCAAGCTCTTTAGCTGTTCTTAAAAACATACACACCACAGGCAATCCTGTGTTCTTATATACATCTCTTATAATGGCTTAATTCCTCTTGGTTAGGCACAGCTAGACTGCACTCATTGACTCAACAATGGTATATTGAGTTAACACATAGGCAAATACTATGATCCAGTGGGTTTATCTCTACCTGGGTTGGAGCCAACTATGATGCAGTGGTTTGAAGGCTAGACCAGAATCCCTTCTCCGCTGTGAAAACCCGCTGGTGCTTTAGTTATGCATTGCTGCATGGCATAGAGTTGGCATAGATGACCCTTGTGGTCCCTTCCAATTTTATGGGTGGCTTAGGACAAGTCAGATCGCTATACAATCCCAGCTCTCAGTATGGCTAAAGTTCTGCCAACTCCTTCTGGTACTTCTCAAGAAAGCCTTTTGTGGGCCTTGAATGAATCGTAGAACCATAGAGACCCCAAGGGTCATCCAGTCTAACCTTCTTCTGCCATGCAGGAAAACACCATCCAAACCTTCTTGACAGATGGACATCCAGACTTGTTTGAAAACCTCCAAAGGAGGAGACTCCACCAGCCTCAGAGGCAGCATCTTTCATTGTCCAACCATTAAGAAGTTCTTCCTAATGCCGAGGTGGCATCTCTTTTCCTGCAGCTTGAATCCATTGCTCCATAATTTAGTCTCTGGAGCAGCAGAAAACAAGCTCCCTCTATCTCCCACTTGACATCCCTTCACATATTTCAGGATCATTCTCAGGTCACCTCTCAGTCTTCTTTTCTAAACATATCCCGGTCTTGCAGTTGTTCTTCATAAGGCTTGGTTTCCAGACTTTTAATCATCTTGAGCTGCTGCCACACTGCAGAATTAATGAGACTTGACACCGCTTTAATTTCCATTGCTCCATCCTATGGAATCTTGGGATTTGTAGTTGGGAGCCCAGAGCTCCCAAAGGCAGAAGGCTCAATATCTCCCCAAACTACAAATCCTAGAATTCCATAGCATTGAGTCATGGCAGTTAAAGCAGTGTCAAACTGCACTAATTCTGCAGTGTAGATGCAGCACTAGTCACCCTCTAGACATGTTCTAGCTTGTCAGTTCCTTTCTTAGATATTGCCCAGCATTGGACTTGTGTTGACTTGATCCAACATTGCTGGATTCTGACCCCAGATCTCCTTGTTGCATGCGCTCTTCATGCATCATTGCGTCCCTCTGAAGCGATGAAGACATGAGGCCTCCCTCTGTGCTCTGACTTTTCCCTGATCCCAGCTTCGACAACATCCTCTCTCTTGTAACTTCATCGAGGGGAATCGCAAACAAGAGGGTAGAAAAAGGATGGGGACACGGGAAGACACTGGAGCCAGCTGTTCTCTCTAGTCGTCGATTGCCTTCGGTTCACACCAGATGACAAATGCAGATTCATGCAAATGAAGCTGTGTCTCGGATTGTGACATGATTAAACCCAAGCATGTGAAACTCCACCACCCTCCAAGGCAAAGTCTTCCGCGGTCAAACATTTCTTACCATCAGGATGTTCTTCCTAATGTTGAGGGGGAATCTCTTTTCCTGTAGTTTGCATCCATTGCTCCAGGTCTTCGTCTCCAGAGCAGCAGAAAACAAGCTTGCTCCATCCTCACTAGAGCATCCCTTCAAATATTTAAACTGGGCTCTCATGTCAATCCTTAACCTTCTCTTCTCCAGGCTAAACATCTCCAGCTTCCTCAGCTGCTGCTCCATAGGGTTTGGTGGTTTCTAGACCTACCACCATTTTGGTCACCCTCCTCTGGACACTTTCCAGCTTGTCCACATCCTTCTTGAATTGTGGTGCCTAGAATTGTATGCAATATTCCAGGTGAGGTCTGACCGAAGCAGAATAGAGTAGCGCTATTACTGCTCTAGATCTAGACACTACACTGTTATTGAGCCAACCTAGGTTCATATTGGCTTTTTTAGCTGCTGCATCACACTATTGGCTCATGAAGCTATAGACAAGTTGGATCAGGGTTCAGAGAAGGCCAACGAGGATGGTAAGATGAATAGAGAACAAAACATAGGAGAAGAAGTTGAAGGAGGTGGGCATGTCTGGCCTGGCAAAGAGGAGACAAAGGGCCTCTTTAAATACCCCCAGGGCCATCACAGAGAAGACGGAGAAGGTTTGTTCCTTGCTGCGCCAAAGAGTAGAACTAGGCACAATGGTTTCAAGTTATAGTAGACTAGATTGGGAATGAATATTAGAAGGAAGATCTTGAGAGAGAAAGGTTTGGCAATGGAACCAAAGGCCTGGAGAGATGGTGGGGTCTCCTTCTCGGGACATCTTCCAAAAGAGGCTGGACGGCTCCCTGCTGGGGATGCTTCAGCTGGAGATTCTGCACTGAGCAGCGGATTGGACTCCATGACCCATGAGGCACCTCCCGACTCTAGGTTTCTACGATTCTGGCAATAATTCCTGGCCGGCTAAGAACAACCCCTCCTGTAACCCTCTCACAACCTTCGTCTGTCGCCGTCCTCAGGGGGTTTGGTGCAATTTCTTTGAAAATGCCAAGAAGTTATCATGTTTGAGCCCAATATTTGGTGACATTTAAACAAGAGGCTTTTAACTCGGATAGGCTGGTGACAAAGCAAAAAATCTTCTCTTGTCACAGTGGGCTCATTTGCAAAGTTTTGGAAAGTGCGTTGTCTTTCAAAGTAACCGGTTCCAGTTCCAGTTCGTTGCCCAGCCCATGCCAAAGTAACTCCTCCCTTTAGAATTACAGTTGTTTAAAAAGTTACAATTGTATTTCCTCATTTCTCAGAGGGAACTAGAGTGGGCCCTTGGTATCTACTGAGGTTTCGTTCCAGGACTCCCCCATGGATAATAAAATCCGTGGATGCTCAAATAGTAAAAGCACGGTTTGCTTTTTGGGAATATTTTCAAACCATGGCTGCTGGAATCCATGGATAAAAAATCTGTGAATATGGAGGGCTGACAGTAGTTATTTACTTGGACTTTCATGCACCAGGAATGGACAGTTAAGGTGACTTGATCATGGGGTTTTCTGGGGCCGAGAGGATGTGACTTGCCCAAGGTGACCCACATGGTTTCCATGGACGAGTGGGGAAATTCAACCCTGATCTCCATAGCCCTAGTCCTATGCTCAAACCACTATGCCACACTGGCTCAATCTTTCTTACAAGGTGGTCATGGACTCCATCCTACAAATGAAGCCTCCCTTGCCATGAGTGCAACAACCATGTTTGTGCTTAAAAGGGGTCAACGTTGGGGTTTATCCCCCCATGTATACCCCTGAAGAGGTTTGGCTGGTCTTCCCTCCCTCTGCTTTTGCTCTTTGAGTTATAACTGCCCCAAAATTATAGACAGACATTTTGGTGTCACTTCGGCTGATGGTGTCCCTCAGTGTGGTCCGCACCCGCTGCACCCCCCTAGTGATGCCACTGCCTTAAGATCTTCCGGAGAAGACTTCCTTTGAGCTTTGAGTCCCTTCACCATTATCACAGGTATTATTATTATTATTATTATTATTATTATTAATACCCCGCCTTCCTCCCAAGGCAGCTCAAGGTATGGTTGCTGAGGACACTGTAAAGGCTTTCTTGGTGGATGCTCTCACCTTCTGGAGCTCCAAGTTTGGTTTGTCTCCTTTGTGATTCCATTTTTCCAGCAAGCAAGGGCCTTTTTTATTTAAACAGGGGTTAAAATGGAGTGTAGCAGAAGGGTCCTCTAGCATGATGTGCTGTCGCAGGGCCAGAATACTGGAGTTTGGTCTATTTCAGAAGGGCTCCTTATAGGGTTTTTTCCTGGAGTGGATTCATGGCCCCAACGACACGGAAACTTCCAGATGCCACTGTTTCTAACCCATTTTTTAAAGCCACGGCTTCCAAAGGGTACATGCCACACTACAAGAACAGCAAGCTGCAAGAACATGCTAGTGCAGTGAACTCTTTACTCCCATGATTTTTTTCTCCTTCCAAATGTGGAAAACACATTTCTGAACTTTCGACGGTCGAGGGAAGGCGGGGAGGGGGACCACGGAGAAGGGGGAAAACATCTCCTTCTCACCTGCTGCAAACATTTCCCCTCGTATCCAATTTAGTTTGGCCTGTTGGCTTCCTTCGAAGCCCCTTCTGTCTTGCATCCATACAATGGGGAAATGCACAACTTTCTGAAAGCAAACAAACACAGCCACTTGCAAAGCCGCTTGGTTAGAAACACACTTTCCTCCTGCCAATTAATTCTGAAAACTTACCTTATTCCCCCTAAACAATGCTGTGACCTGGATTAAAGCTTCTTTTCCTCCCCCTTCTCTTCCCAGAGCTGGGCTTCTCTGACCGCTTGTCCCTTTCATTATCCGCTTGTAATTGTTTTCCTTCCTCGGATCTTTTTGTTCACTGCTGATGAGTTTACAATCGGTTTAGCTCCCCTTGGACCCAGCCTACATGCCTTTTGAGCAGCGGCTGATTTAATGGTGGAGAAGAACTCTATTTGGGGATTTGAACCACCTGTTTCTGTTTGTGGGAGGAACAGGCCTTCTATCGGATCCATCCCTTGGTCTGTCTAGGGCAGGTTTGTCTATCTATGACAATGAACAGAAGCTTTACAGAGAATCAGAGTGAAGTCTTGGGATATGGGGCGTCAGGGACTTGTGTGTGTCATCAGAGTGTCATAAGGAGGGTGCGAGGGGTGCGGACCTCTCCGGGTGACACCTTAAAGTGGTGACACCATTGCTCCCCAAATATCGTCCACTGTATTTAATGGGATTTGAGTATCCATGGATTTTGGTATCTAAGGGTCCTAGACCCCAAACCCCAGTCGATCTCAAGGGTCCACTCTACATGCAAATCCATTTAGGTCCAAAACACACTGCAGAAATAATCCAATCTGAGACCGCTTTAACTGCTTTAAATGCCCTGGCTCAGTGCTAGGGAATCCTGGGAATTGTAGTGTATTGCAGCATCTGACAGAGAAGGCTAAATGTCTCCCAAAACTACAGTTCCCAGAACTCCCTAGCCTTGAGCCAGGACAATTAAAGAGGTCTCAAACTGGATTATTTCTGCAGTGTGTTTTGGACCTTAGGCTGAAAAGGGATCTTGCAGTGAGGCTAACTGAAAGAGAGAAGTCTGTTAAGCTTGACTTTAGGCAACATCCTTGCTTGGTCCCCCGATTTAAAACAGAACTTGTCACCTCATCTCCATACCCACAAAAGTTTTGCATTCCTGCAGACAATCGCTCATACAGACTGCTATATAGGTCTGTCCCTGGGCTTTCCACTCCGTCAAATGTATCCGAAGAAGTCATGATTTCAACAGGAGGTTGCCCAATACTGGTGGGCAGCTGTGCCAGGAAGCAGGGGGCAATGTTTACTTCACAATCCCTTCAAGGGGGCTAGCAACTAATACATTGCTGGCAATCGAAAAGTGAGATTGTCTCAATGCTAGGTTTTGTTATCTATTCTTCCTTTTTGAGTGGTGGATGGGACTTTTTTGGGGGGGGATCAATGGGATGCAGCAAAGCAAACTGTTGCATTTGGTGGTGGTTTGCGGGTTAAAAATGCAGACATTTTTTATTTTTTGGAGGGGTGGATCTAAAACATTTGGGGTGTTCAGGGGTAGGTGGCTACAAAAAGGATTTGGGGCCATACGGGGTCCATGGATCGGGGCCACATATGGCCCACAGCTTCCACTTTTCACATCTACATTGACTGGCAGAAGCACTGCAGGATTTCCAATGGAGAACATTCTTTCTCAGCCTTGGAGTCCGATCCATTTAACGTTCAAGCTGGAGATTGAATGCAGGACTTTCGAACTGGAAGCCGGCTTTTTCTACCCCTGAACTCCAGAACTGTTCTGTTCGAGGGGAAAACGTACGCCTCTCAAGTCCTGGGGAGGGCTTGAGACTCCCCATGTCTCCAGAGCAATTTAATTTCCACTCCTTACCCTGCCTGTTTCTTTTGGAGATAAGCAAGCGCTTGCTTGCCATATACCATCTCTAATGGACTTTGCGAAATTTCTGATAGGCCTTCATTTGTTTTTATTATCTCCCTCTTTGCGGGAAAAAGGGAATTTGTGCACCATGCGCCTTCCGATCAGACAAGGCCAGCGACGGCAAAGGTAATTTGAGGCAGGGAAAATAGTCACCTTGTTCTTGTAGGGTCCTTAGACCTCTGAATGAACCTAGGGGGGCCATTCAGGAACAGCCAGGTTTCTTGGAGGGTACATTGTCTCCTTCTCTTTTACTTCACTCGGACAACTGGTACATCCACAAAGACACTCAGAGGTTGGAGGCTGGTGGCGTCCATGCCAGTGACTCCACTCTGGGTTTCAATTTGAACTTTAAAGGCCTGATCCAAGGTGCCAAAGCTATTTTGGAGACAGGGCTCGGCATGTTCAACCAATGGAAATGGAAACAGATGGAAAGCTCCTATAAAGCCTCCAGTGGAGAATTCTGCACACGGGGCAGCTCCCTATAAGCCACCGATGGGGATTTAGCACCCCTGGACAGGTTCTATAAGCCACCAATGCATTATTTAGCACCCTGGGCAGTTCCTATAAACCAAGAATGGGGAATTTAGCACTTTGAACAACCCCTATAAGCCAGCAATGGGGAATTTAGCATCCTAGGCCTGATTCCCATTACCTTTTAAACTGGATTGCAAATCAGTTTGAACTGGTACAAATGACTCTGGTTCCCACTTGAAGCGATTTGCTGAAGCGATTCGGAGGGGGAGCATGCGCTAGACCCATTTAACCCGCGTCTTTTTGACACTGATGTTTTCCACGTCTTTTTGGATAAATCGATTCAACGCAAGCGTGAACAAGATGTGGATTGGAATCCATTCAAATTTGCCCTTCGGCCGGCTGGAGCGGTACATTTTGAACCGATTCATTCATGAATGTGAACCACAAGTGGGTTATTTTACAGTGAAATGATGCGATCAGGGCAAATGTAGTGGGAACCACACTCCGCTGTCGAATCGATCCATCGATTTGGATCGCAAACCATTTTTTTTTTGTAAGTGGGAATGAGGCCCTGGAGAGGTAGACTTGTGAAACATGTTAGCCACAGTCCAGGTTCCATTCTGTTGTTGTTGTTGTTGCTGTGTGCCTTCAAGTCATTTCTTATGGCAACCCTATCTTGGGGTTTTCTTGGCAAGATTTGTCCAGAGGAGGTTTGCCATGGCCTTGTTCTGAGGCTGAGAGAGCATGACTTGCCCCAGCTCACCCAGTGGGTTTCATGACTGCACTGGGAATCGAACCCTAGTCTCCAGAGTCATAGTCCAATGCTCAAACCACTTTGTCATGCTGGGGAGCATGGACTTATTTATTTAGCAGCTTGCCCCACGAAGAGATTGCTGAAGGAGGGGGACTTGCTGTTGTATGGATTTTTCGCCCTCTTGCCACCGCTGCCTGGAGAATGGCACATTTTTCGGTGTGTGAATTGTCTGCTTCACTTCACTTTCTCAAAGAAGCCCCTGATGTGAAGCTTTTGGGCTCAGGCCCTCTAAAATATTCTCTCCTTTAGACATGGGACCAACAGGCGGCAAGATAGAAGATGGCAACACGAGCCGGGATTTATCAGACACCGACACGGTTTGCCTTCGATAGAAATTAGAGTCAAAGAAGAATGTTTTCCGCAAATCGAGGGGATGCTGAAGCCACCCAATGGGTGGCAAAGAGCTAGTAAGAGATGGAAAACACATGCTTAGCTTTTTATTATTTGTCTGTTCTTTCTTTCTTTTGGCTTTCAGCTTTCAAGGCCTGCAAGATCTCTCGCTGCAACTGCTTTTCTTTCTCCGGGAAACGTCTGCTGACTCAGCCCTTGAGAATGGGCAGCTGCAACGGTGGGGGCAGCCTTCCTTTCCCACCTTATTGGGTTGTAAATAAAGCAAATTGAAAGCAACATCAGCAAACCCCACTGCCTGGGCAGCTATAAAACTTGGGCCGTGCCAGGGTCACGTCAAGACACTGGCGATGGCGGCGGGGAGGCCGGCCAAGCAATATTCCCATCCCAAGTAGCGGCTGGTGGCTGCCCTTTCCGTCGGGTAATGAATCTGCTCCAGAGTTTTGCCTGAACTTTAAAGAAAAAGCTCAGCAAGTTGACCAACCCTACAGCAGTAGTTCCCAAACTTTGGCCCTCCAGATCTTTTGGATTTCACGTTCCAGAATTCGCAACTGTTGGGGCTTCTGGGAGCTGAGGACCAAAGTTTGGGAACCCAAAGAGATAGCAAATAGTTTTTTGTGAGTTTTTCGGGCTCTGTGGCCATGTTCTTGAAGAGTTTATTCCTGACGTTTCACCAGCATCTGTGGCTGGCATCTTCAGAGAATGCTGGCATGGAAGAGAGTGGTGTGTGTGTGTATCACTCCTCCCTACCCCCAGAGTCACATAGTGTGTGTGTGTATGTGTATCTCTCTCTCTCTCTCTCTCTCTCTCTCTCTCTCTCTATACACCCCACTCTCTTCCATGCCATCTCTGAAGATGCCAAAGCTACAGATGCTGGTGAAACGTCCAGAGTAAACTCATTTAGAACATGGCCTCATAGCCCGAAAAACCCACAAAAAACTATGGATGCCAGCCATGAAAGCCTTCGACTTCAGAAACCAAATAGGTTCAACACTGGGGGCATATCCACACCGGCCATTTGCTCCAGGTTCCCACCACTACAGAATCATAACAATGGAAGAGATCCCAGGGGTCATCCATCCCCATTTTGCCATGCAGGAAGACACTATCAAAGCTCCAGAGACTAGGGTCTGAATGTCAATTGCAGGAAGAGATGCCACCTCAATATTAGGAAGAACAGTAAGAGCTGTTTGACAGTGGAAGACACTGCCTTGGAAAGTGGTGGGGTCTCCTCCTTTGGAGGTTTTTAAGCAGAGGCTGGATGGCCACCTGTTGGGAGTGTTTGGGTTGTGTCTTCCTGCATGGAAGAATGGGGTTGTATGGCCCCTTGGGGTCTCTTCCACCTCTAAGATTCTGTGATTCTATGAAAGCTATCTCAACCAATGGTCATCCAGTTGTTGCTGTTGTTGTTGTTGTTGTTAACCACCAATCCCAGCTCATGACTATCCTGCGGGTGAGACATCTCCAAGACCTCCCATCTGCCACTGCTCTGCTCAGGTCCTTGTACGTTCGTACCTGTGACCTCCCCAATTGAGTCTATCCATCTGTTCCTCTCTTTCTAATTCCTTCTACCCTTCCTGGCATTATTGTTTTTTCCAATGAGTCTTCTCATGATGTGGCCAAAGTATGACAGCCTCAGTTTAATCATCTTGGCTGCCAGGGAGATTTCAGACTTGATCTGTTAAGGACCCATTTGTTTGTCTTTGTGGCCATCCACGGTATCCTTAGTGCTTTCCCCTAGCACCAATGAGTCTATTTTCTTTCTTTCCGCCTTCATCACTGTCCAGCTCTCACGTCGATACATAGTGATGGGAAATACAATGGCTAGGATGATTCTGACTTTAGTGTTCAGGTGTATACTTTTACTCTTATCTAGTTCCTTCATAGCTGCCCTTCCCATCCCTAGCCTTCTTCTGATTTCTCGACTGCAGTCCCCATTCTGATAATGTTTGATCCAAGGTACAGAAACTCTTTTACTGTTTCAGCTTCCTCTGTGTCTTGGTCAAATTTGTGTAGATCCGTCATGGTTGTTATTTTTGTTTGGCATTATGCCTGCCTTTGCACTTTCTTCCTTGATCTTCCCTAGTAGTTGTTTCAAATCCATAATGTTTTCTGCTAGTGATATGGTGTCATCTGCATAGCTTAGATTGCTAATATTCCTTCCTCCTGTCCTCATTCTTCTTTCTTCTGAGTCTAAACCTGCTTTTTGAATGATATTTTCTCCATACAGGTTGAACAGATAAGGGGATACAATGCAGCCTTGCCTGACCCTTTTGTCAACTGGAAACCTTTCTGTTCCTCCATATTCTGTTCTAACAGGAGCCTCACCTCCAAAGAGACTCCATCACACTCCGAGGCAGTGTGTTAAATGCAGGGATGTCCCTGCTAAAATATCTATCCATGTGGCAAATTGTTATAAATGCGTTTAGTTTCCTGCTGAAGAAAAGGCTATGTTGAAAAAAAAAAAGTTGGCGGGGCTGAATCTGCCCTCAAATTAAACCCCATTGACATCTTCTTTGGGGGGTCATCCTATGCGTTTTCATGGCTCCCCTTGCTTTGTTATCAGCAGTGCTTTTGTGATGCTTTTTAGAACGTATCGCATTGAAGGCACCTCTGAGATTGCTCCGGCTTTTGTGCCATTCTTTGTGCCTCTTTTTCCAAATGTGTAATGATCTGAAGCAATATCTTGACGGTGGGGATAAAGGGAGGGGGGGGGGGGAGGAATTAGAAAATACCGTTTGTGTTATCGGCACCATTGTACCCATAATCTGAGAATGATAGCAATCTATACACACACACACACACACACACACACACACAGATGCATGGTTTGTGTCCTTATCGCTTAATTGGATAAAAAAAAAAGGGAGAGCGAGAGAACGAGATGTGTCCCTTTGCTAATAATTTCATAAACGGCATTATCTTTGGAGGGCCATCAAAGAAGGAAATGTGCACAATCGCATTTGCTTCCAAATGTCTCTCCAATAAAGGAACGGAATTCATGGCATTTCAATGCTTCTCTTGTTTTCTCTTGTTTGTTGGGGGAATCCCAGAGGGAAATTGCTTTTTATTCCTCTCACAGACATTAGCCAAGATCCTACAAGAAGCTGCTTTGCCATGGCACCCCACTCACCATCCCTGGGATTCATAGTTTTGGTGAGGCAGCCCCTCTGAATATTCATCCTGTGACTGGTGCAGAGTGGAGGAGATGGAAGAAGGCTCTGGCCATAGATGGATATTGTAGGCCAGCAACCCTAGGGCGAACCTATCATGGGGTTTTCTTGGCAAGTTCAGATGGGGTTCCTCTTTGCCATCCTCTGAGGCTGAGAGAGTGTGAATTGCCTAAGATCACCCAGCGAGTTTCCATGCCCAAGCCAAGATTCGAACCCTGGGATCCCGAGTCAGAGTCCAGCATCCAAGCCACTACACCAGGCTCTCATTTTTGGCAGAGGGAGGTGTATAGGTGCAAACAGATGCCCATTTGCACCAGGAAAGTGAAGACAGATGTGAATGTGCCAATATCCGCAGCAATTTGTAGTATACACTTATGGGTAAACTAGCCCCCTCAAAGTGGCCACCAGCAAAAGTCAGAAGGCCACTGTAGTTGCCGATCTTCCAGGGTGGGAGGTATATTTCTCTGAAGCCAGCTTTGCCCATCAGATAACTTCAGTGGCTCTTGTCCAAGCGTAAATCTCTCTTGGCATAGCCAAAGGCCTTCGACCTTCAGCCGAGGCTCATCCTCAGAGGAGAGAGCCCGCCGAGGTCTCAGTTATTAATTGGAAATCCAATTTTTGGAGGTTGGCCAGCGAGAAAGAGAGAGAAAGCACAAGAGAACAAATAGGAACTCTGCTCCAGAGTTGTTTACTTGTGATGAGCTGTCTCCTCAGCTTGGAAGCCATCCCTATTGTTTCTGACATGGTTGCTGTCTCAGAGAATTAATGGAGTCGAGGAATTAATTAGAATGAATTCATTAGAGTCGGTGTCTTCATAGAACCATGGAGTTGGAAGAGACCCCCAAGGGCCACCTAGTTCAACCCCATTTTGCCATGCAGGAAGACACCATCAAAGCAGCCCTGATAGATGGCTATCCAGCCCCTGTTTAAAAACAGAAGGTTTCCCTGGTAGCACACCTACAAGCAGCGGTGGATTATGGGTTCTATATAGTTGTGTCACGGTAGGGGTTATCTGGTGTGGAGATGTGGGCAGCTGGATGGGCACATGGATAAGACAGAGGATGGGCACATGGATGAGACTGCCACCTTCCCTCCCTATGCCTTGCCCATCTTCCAGCTGCAGAAAGACAAGAATGGCTGATGGGGGAGACAGGTGAGCCAGTGGACAGCCCTGCCATTTCCCCTCTATATGTCTTTCCCATCTGCAAAAGACCAAGGAGGCTGGATGGGTGAATGGGTGAGCCAATGGACAGCCCTGCAACTTTCCCTCCCTCTGCTTTGCCCATCTGCAGAAAAACCAAGATGGGTGGGTGGGTGGGTGGGTGGGTGGATGGATGGATGGATGGGTCAGTGGATAGCCCTGTTACCTTCCTTCCCTATGTCTTTCCCATCTGTGAAAGACCAAGATGGCTGTATGGGTGGATGGGCAAGCCAATGGATAGCCCATCTTCCCTCTCTATATCTTTCCCATCTGCAGAAAGACAAGAATGGCTGGGCAGGTGGATAGGCTAGCCACTGGATGGCCCTGCTACATTCGCTCCTTATGTCTTTCTCATCTGCAGAGAAACTAGAATGTCTTGCCCATTTGCAGAATCATAGAATCATAGAATCGTAGAGTTGGAAGAGACCACAAGGGCCATCCAGTCCAACCCCTGCCATGAAAAACTCTCAATCAAAGACCAGGATGGGTGGATGGGCAAACCAGTGAACAGCCCTGCCCTTTTCCATCCCTCTGCCTCGACTGCCTGACTGCCATCCATGGAAAGATCCAGACAGCTGGATGGGTGGGTGAGACAGCAGTCGGTCCCATCCTCCTTTCCCTGGAGGTCCACCCCAGGTGTTCACCCCCATCTGGGCTTTCACTCGGTGTGGTCCACGCTCCTTGCACCCCCTAGTGACACCCCTGGTTCCATAGTGGGGTAATAAATCCATTCCTGACAGTAAGAGCTATTCAGCAGAGGAAGATGCTGCTTTGAGGGTAGTGGAGTCTCCTTCTTTGGATGATGGCCATCTGTTGACAGGACCTTAACTGTGTCTTCCTGCATGGCCCTTGGGGTCTCTTCTGACTAGGACTCTATGACTCTATGAAGCAGGATCTGGCTACTGGAGAAACGCGACCCCTGATGCGTTTCTATTTTGTTTCCCTTTAAACTGATGAGACTTTGGAGGAAACCCACTTCAAAATGCCAGGCAGACTCCTCAGTCCCCAATAATTGGGTTCCAGGTCATCATAAATTACCTTCAAAAGCTTGTAACCGCCAGGGTAGCTATAAATACAAGGTTCGCATATTGATCAAGGCCCCGTCTTGCAGAAGAATGAAACGAAGGCATCCGTCTTTCCACCAAAATAGAAGGCAAATGGGTTGGGGAGGGAGAGAGACAGAAAGAGACAGAAAGAGACAGAGGGAACTAATCTAATAAAAGGAATCCCTCTCCCACGTCCCAGTTGAGTCCTTAAAAAGCTCTGCCATTATTTCCGAAGCCCTTCGTCCTCTTGGAACGAGAAAGAGAGAGACTCATCATGGAATTGAATTAGTCAGATGAGAGAGAACGAGAGAGAGAAAGAACAGCCTCTCCCAATCGCTCTGCCAATTGCTGAAGGACGACTGTATCGATCTTCATGTTTGGCCAAAATTAAAAGCTGTCTTTTTTCCTCCCCCCCCCCACTCCATACCACAAGCCTTTTTGTTAGTTAAAATGCTGCTGAAGCAATTTTCATAATGCAATGGCACAGGCCCCAGGTCCAGGAATGGGAAAAAAGGTAAAGGGAGGAGGGAACGGACCAATTTTCCCTTTGACAAGAGGCGTTGGGAGGAAAAGAAGATTTAGTATAATTGCCTGGCTTTCAGGATAATTGATGACACCGTCAGAAGAGCTCGGAGGGGAAAATCCACCATCTCGGCGGAATTTGTTAAAGGTGTAATCATTAAATATGTAAATAGTTGATTTATAACCAACAACACGGTGCGTTAATTGTTTTCTCCACCCCCCAAAAAACCCAACAACAACATTTGGATTTATGACATAGAAGCATAGGAAAGTTGATGACTCAGTTGACCTCAGAGTCCATTCGCCAGCAAGACGTGACTTCCAAGGTCCATTCATCACGTATCATAAGATTTAGATATCAACACCCAAGAAAAGGTGTTATTGGGCCAGACCAAAGAACTCAACGTTGTACTGGAAGATGGACTATCTTCCAGTACAATGTTGAGTTCAAGGGTCCATCACACATCAATACATTTAGATATCAACACCCAGGTTGTTGGGCCAGACCAAAGGGGCCTATAAGCCCGTTTTCCTCAGCCTGGCGGCCTTCTAAAGGTTTGGGAATACAATTTCTTCGAACCCAATCTATCACAGCTGTTGGACAGAAGTGATGGGAGCTTTGGTCCTATATAAGCAAAGCCTGGATGGAGTGTTTTGATGGTGTCTTCTTGCATGGTCCCTTCCAGCTGTAGGATTCTAGGATGCTGTGATTCTGCCTGGAAGGACTCAAGTTGGAAAAGGGTGTTCTAGACGTACACACAGTGCTCCAAATTTGGGTCTTTTGGGGAGAGTTGGGATTGGCATTTGATTGCTTCCATATCAGTAGTAATCCTCTCCAGGTCTTCATTTAGTCTTAAAGAAGTTATCTAAGATACTAGCCTCCAAATAGATTCAGCACCTTGGATAGCGGTCAATGTCGTTTCTCTCGTTGTGTCCCTTCAAGTCATTTCCAACTTGCGGAGATCTGAAAATGAACCTATATGCCAGAGTTTTCTTGGACAAGATTTGTTCAGAGGAATTTTGCTTTCTCTGAGGCTGAGAGAGTGTGATTCGCTCAAGGATACTGAGTAGGTTTCTCTAGCCAAGTGGAAGCTTGAACCCTGGTTTTGTAGAGTCCCTAGTCCAGGATCCAGACCACTACACTATGCTGCCTTTCCCTGGTTTATTTCACTGTTAAACAGTGAGTCAAACCATCAGACAAATCCCATTGATTCAGTGGGTCTACTCAAGAAGAACAAAGGGTCCAACTCAAGATCTAAACATATGTGAATACCATCTTGGTACATGTGTGGGTGGCCCAAGATATTTGGCTACATAAGGTGAAGGACAAGATGGCACTACCCAGGAGAGTCTGCCTTCAATACTGGTGAGAAGACAGTTCCCTCTACCAGTGGAAACTGGTGCTCCCATGACTGAGGATTTTGGAGAGCTTTGATGGAGCTCTCCAAGGTGCCAAACCTATTTGGGGGGATTGTTGCTGTTGTGGTGTGCCTTCAAGACATTTCAAGCTTATGGCAATCCTAAGGCAAGCCTATCACGGGGTCTTCTGGGGTTGAGAGTGTGTGACTCACCCAAGGACACCCAATGGGTTTCCATGTCCAAGTGAGGAATTGAACCCCAATTTTCAGAGTCCAAGTCCTATGCTAAAACTATGTTGGCTTTCATTTTGAGAGATGTCTACATGCATTTATGCACGCAACAAAATATACAATATGCATTGATGGATACAGTTTTGCAAACAATTTTTGCACCGAAAACCCACCCACAACGGTCCAGGAAGGCCATATCTCAAAACAAAACTGTTTCAAATTGCACATCTATATGTTCAAAATTTCTGAAAATCCCAGCTTTTGTTTCCCTACAAATGGATTCTATTTTGGAGATACACATGATGTTTGCTTCATCCCAAAGTATTTGCTGGGATCACCAGAGGTCATCGAAGACTTTTTGTGCCTATTCCCCAGGTCAGTTTCAGTTAACCTAATATTTCCCAACATGAGCATTATCTCTACTTGGTTGCCTGTTTGCATTACCCCAGAGCTAAAATGGCCACCATCGGTAAAACACAGCTATTGTTTACAGGGCACAGATTCAATAGAGATCCAGCGAGGGAAAGTCGGAATGCCGGCACTAAACAAAACGATTCTAATGTTTAATATGGCTAAAACACGTTAGCATTTTGATTTTAACTCCTGAATAATAATAAAGAAGGCTCTGTGGCAACGGCTGGAAATCAATTTCTGAAATGTTGCATGAGTGATATGAGGCATGATCAGTGGGAGGGAGAGAAGGAGGAATACAAGGGAGGGGGCGAAAAGGAAACCCAGGATATTTCTAGGTAAAGTTTGGATACCAACCTGGGGATAGGCAGGTAAAATTAAAATTAAAAGAAGTGGGAAGTCTCGGTCAGATCTATGGCAGGATACCAAGTTCAGAAACCCAAGTTGCAGTAGTTAAAACTCAGAAAACCTTTATTAAGCCATAACATGGAAGGGGTTGTCACAGAGTCATAGAGTTGGTAGGGACCCCAAGAGTCATCTTGTCCAACTCCATTCTGCCATGTTGGAAGATAAAACCCAAGCATTCCTGACAGATGGCCATCCAGCCTCAGGTTTAAAGCCTTCAAACAAGACTCCTCCACCCTCCAAGGCAGTATCTTCTACCATCAAACAGCTCTTACCATCGGGATGTTCTTCCTAAGGTTTAGGTGGAATCTCTTTTCAGTACATTTGCATCCATTGCTCCATGCTCTATTCTCTGGAGCAGCAGAAAACAAGCTTGTTCCATCCTCAATAGGACATCCCTTCAAATATTTAAACAGGACCATCCTATCCCCTCTTTACCTTCTCTTCTCCAGGCTAAACATACTCACTAAGCTGCTCCTCATAGGGCCTGGTGGCTTCCAGACCATTCACCATTTTGGTCGCCCACCTTTGGACACGCTCCATCTTGTCCACATCCCTCTTGAATTGTGGTGCCCAGAAATGGACACAGTATACCAGGTGTGGCCTGACCAAAGCAGAATAGAGTGGCACTATTACTTCCCTTGATCTAGACACCATTCTTCTATTGATGCAGCTTAGAATCACATTGGCTTTCTTAGCTGCTGCATCACATTGCTAACTCATGTCCAGCCTGTGGTCCACGGAGACTCCTAGATCCTTTACGCATGTACCACCATCAACCCAGGTGTCTCTGAGGGCCTTTCAAACCCTGATCTCCCAAAGTCCTAGTCCAACACTCAAACCACTGCATCACACTGGTTCCACGTTTGGTGAGGATAGGCACGCCAAGGTTGCTAACTCTAGCAAATCCTATCACAGCATTCAAAGATATAGCTGTGTTAGTCTGTAGAATCAGTACCTAGAAAGATCTTGTAGCCCCTTTGAGACTAACTGAAAGAAAGAAATTGGTAGTATCAGCTTTCGTATCTTTGTTGGCCTCATCTTGTGGCAGTGAGTTCCATCCATTAAAGAGCCAGGCCATTCCTCTTACTTTGGGGAGGAGAGGAACGGAGTGTGCCAACAACGGTTTCTCCGCTGGCATATAACATGTTACCTCCCTCATTGTACATTGCTCTCCCTCTGTGCCTTTGGCTCTTTGCCCAACCTTGCCGTTGGCATTCTGTCTCCTGCCCCCACGCTTTCGTCCACCTCCTCGCTGCTGTATTGTCTGAGGCCGACATTTTCCAAGCTGCTTTAAATCAAATGAATGGGCCATTCTCCGTAAAATATTCCCTCCTTTTCGTGCTTGAACCAGCGCCCAAGCCGGTCTCTGGGAAACATTTCACGCTGGAAAGCAATAATAAGATTTTGTCCCTCGGCTGCATTCCTGATACTACATTTCCACCCTATAGCAAAGGCTTTCCTGTTACATTGCCAGGCATCCAGGGGCCATAATAAACCCATATATTGTGTGGGACTATTTGGGACTCATTCACTGCCTCCTCTTTCACCCCCGGAGTAGCTAGTGTTCTCCATGTCAGGGGTGCAGTGAATCCACTCTCTGAGATCATGAACCTATGGGCAGCTGTAAAGAGATTATCCACAACAGCGACCATATTTTCCAGCTTCTTCTTGTTGCTGCTGCTGTGTGCCTTCAAGTCGTTTCCGACTCATGGCGACCCTAAGGCAAACCTATCATAGGGTCCTCTTGGCAAGTTTCTTCTGAGGGGGTTCACCATTGCCATCCTCTGAGGCTGAGAGCATGTGACTTGGTGTCTGCACTGTTTTAAATCCCCTCCAGTCTTCCCCAAAGGATGTTGCCTTTGTTTTTAGTGCTTTAAATGGTCTAATGCTGTTCTGTTGTCTGTAGCCTAGCCTGAGATCTTTGGATGCAGGACCAAGTGCAGCATTTCCATAAATAAAATGCAGTTGGCCCTCCAGATTTGTGGCTTTGACTTTTTGTGGATCTGATTATTTGCGGGTGTGATTGATATATGCTCTCTAGGGATCTCTAGGTCCTCCAGCGCCGTTCTTCAGGATGGTGCTGGAGGACCTAGAAGTTCCTAGAGAAAATGCTTCTCTGGGCATTTGTAGATCCTTCAGCATGATCCTATGATCAACTTCTGGCAGATGTTGACCATAGAGTTGCACTGGAGGACTTGGAGATTCCTAGAGAGGTGTTCTCTAACCTAAAAAGAATAGTGCTTTTTTATTTGTGGGTTTTCCACATTCTCCGGAGTCCTTCAGCCCTAAACCCTGAGAGTATGGAGGGACCGCTGTAAAGCCATAGAAGTAGTTTGGTTTCTTTGGGCAAATACATCTACATGTTTGTTGTGGGATCTACCTCTCTCTCTTCTTCTGTATGTTTTAATAAATGGAGCATTAATTTCCTGGAAACTGCTACACATTTGCAGTGTACTCCCCATACAACATACACATACACACACACACACACACATGAGTTTGAAACTTTCCTTGCCTTCTTCCAAGGCCACCAGCCGGCCTTCTGTTGTGCGAGTGTGCGATTTCCATGGAGACTGGCAAATGGGTCCCTGCGTCTCTAGTTACCATCGCAGAGCTCAAAGGCACCTGAACAGCCCAGTCCAGGGGAGACAGAGACCAATGCCAATGGGTCACATCTACATCCGGCCTTTTCATAAACATTGCCAGTTTGGGCAGCTGCTTTTATGGAAAGGACACCCATTGAGGCTCAACTTGAGTCAATTTTTTGATTAAAATGTCTAGCTTAGTTTTATCTGGAACAGCAAGGGGAAATCAACCTTCATTCAAAGACTCTCCCTCACAGATGCATACAGAATGGGTTTGGACTGGCTGAACCTTGAGATCTCTTCCAGCTCTAGGAGTCTATCATATCCAGTGGGTTTCATGGCTGAGCTGGGAATGAAACCCTGGTCTCCAGAGTCCTAGTCCAATGTTCAGACCACTCTGCCATGCTGGCTCACGTTTCGGCAACATAGGCGAAGTGACAAAATGGAGGCACCGTGATGTAGGATCTCAGCTAATATCCATACACTCGTCCCCGTCCTTTTCCTCTCCAGTTGCTCAAACCAACCAGAGCATCGCCCACAGTGTTTCCCTCACTGCAGCTGCATTACAACAAGGGCTAACCGTAGGTTTGGTCTGATGAAGTGTGATGCTTAGCACAGCAGCGGCGGAGGAGATGCAACCTGCCAGGCGCCAGAAAGAAATAAACAAGCCGGCTCTCCTTTGAATGGAGGAGTTTCGGGATTTAATCTGACAGACGGGGAGATGCTTCATTTGAGACAGAATGGCAGAGGTCTGGTGATTGGCAAGCGTCTGGAATAACCGCTGTCTCCTCTTTGTCAGAACAGCGCAAAAAATCCAATGAGGAGCAATGGGAGGTTGAGCTCATGGCGCATGAGGTCTAGATCTTCTAATATGTTGGGGTGGGAAGAAGCCGTCGGTGAAAATGAGGGAAGGAGGAGAGCTGGAGGGATGGGACTGAGAAGACGGAAGCAATAAAATGGATCTGAAATTGTATGGTTAGTTAGAACTAGAGTGGACTCATTCCAATGGTATGAAGTGATTTTGCAGAAACTTGAGATTTTGACATCTTTGGGAAACCCTCCATTCTTTGCAAATACAATGGTCCCTCCACATTTGATGTGGTTTGGGGGTGAAGGACCCCTGTGAAAGTGGGGAAACCACACATAAAAAAACCACTGTTCTTTTTACCTGAGAGAACACCTCTCTAGAAATCGCCAGGTTCTCCACTGCGACTCTATGCTCAATATCTGTTCGAAGTTGATCATAGAATCATGCTGGAAGACCTACAAATGCCTAGAGAAGTGTTTTTTCTAGGAACTTCTAGGTTCTCCACTACAACTCTATGGTCGAATTCTGGCAGGGTTGCGCTGGAGGACCTAGGGATTCCTAGAGAGAACATATTAATCAAAACTGCCGATAACCAAATCCGTAAAAGCTGAAGTCACAAACGTGAAGGGCCAACTGCATATTTTGCTTCATCCCGGTACAGCATAAAGAACTTCATCTGCAAGCCGTTCCTCCATTTTGTCCTTTTGTAAGAGAGACTAAATGATGGGAGGCAGGCTAAACTACAGCCGTTGGAAAAGGAATAAATCTCTTTTTGTTATTGTTGGCGTTGTTGTTCTGCTTTGGCTTTCCACGACCGTGCATCATTACCAAACCGATTCAGGGGTTTTTGCATTCTGCTAGGCTCCTCCGGTGGATTGTTAATGTTCGGCAAGAGGTCGGGCGATTGCCGCACCGTTTGCTGAAGATAGGCCACTTGCTCACTGGTTAATCTTATAATGGATTAGTGCACAGCCATCAAATAGAAAGCCATGGAAAGCTTGGGCAAAGAGACAGTTGGATTGAAATCCAGCAGAGAGGGATGGCAACTGAGATAGACGGTTTGGGCACCCGGCCAATACCCCAGGTCTTCTGGAACAGCGACAGATTTCAAGGCAGGCTTCCCAAAACAGTTTCAGAGGAGCGACGGAAGCATTTCTGTTCTTTTAGATCTCAAGCAATCATCCTCAGTCGGTCCTCAGATCTCCAGGCCAATAGGTGGAGCAAGCATATTTTCTGCCGCTTCAGTGATTCCGACCTGAACCAATGGATGCAAATGACAAGAAAGGAGATTTCACCCAAACTGTAGCTTCTTTGCTGTAAGAACAGTTTGGGAATGGAGCAGACGGCTTTGGAGGGTGGTGGTCTCTCCATGTTCTCCTGCCCAAAACGTCTGAAGAAAAGGGCACCTTGGTTTGCGATTTGTCCTGATTTTGTCCCAGTTGGGCCTTGATGTGTCCTCTCTTTCAGACACTTGGGACAAAAGGGAGACATTTGGGATTTGTAGGCCAAAACTCCAACACCTCATGGCCTTGACTTAGAGCAGTGATCCCCAAACTCTGGTCTTTCAGATGTTTTGGACTTCCGCTCCTAGAACCCCAGACCATTGGCCAAGATGGGTGAAACCTCTAGTCCAAAACACCTGGAGGACTAGAGTTTGGGAATCACTGACTAAGACGATGACACCATCATCCATGGAGAATCCTGATAGTGGTTTGAGCATTGGGCAACTCTGGAGAACAGGGTTCGAATCCCTGTTCAGCCATGGAAACCCAGTGGGTGACCTTGGAAGGGTGACACACTCTCAGCCCCAGAAAACCCATGTCAGGTTCACCTTAGGGTCGCTATAAGCTGGCAGTGGAAACAATGTGAAGGCACATATCTATCTATCTATCTATCTATCTATCTATCTATCTATCTATCTATCTGAGCCATCACGAAGCCTCCAGTTATAGCTTTCCACCAGCAGCCAAATCTACACAGCTTGTTGGCAAAAGCTGCCCTGAAAACACCAGTCAGCAGTCCAGGATGGCACCCTTGCGATTCATAGCATTGGATCACTAGTAGGTACCTTGAGGTGACATGTTTTAGGAGCATGGTAACTGGCATATTCCTATATTAAACCACACACCAGAGAGTAGGACATGGAGCAATGGATGCAAACTTCAGGAAAAGAGATTCCACCTCAACATTGGGAAGAACTCCTTGGTGGTAAGAGCTGTTCGAAAGTGGGATACACTGTCTTGGAGGGAGATGGAGTCTCCTTTGGAGGTTTTCAAACAGAGACTGGATGGTTATTTGTTGAGAATGATTTCTGGTGTTTTCCTGCATGTCAGAAAGGAGTTTATCTGGCTGGCCTTTGGGGCCCTTTCCAACTCTTGGGTTCTGTCACCTTCTGGCCATTCAATCTTATCCAAGATGTCACCTGCAGTATGTGCCGATGCTATTCACCTGCAACTACAGACTGGCATCCAAGCTTCAGAAACCACAACTCTGCAACCTTGACCCAGAATATGGCGCAACCAGTGATTTTCCAACTTAGAACAATAAAAGCTCACTGATATGTCTCTGTTCGATGCTGAGGTGTCGTATCTTCCATACATTTTGGACCAAAAGGAGAATTTCTGGATTCACAGACTTAAGACCCTAAAACCCATGGCTTGAACCTCGGGGATAATAATCCCATTATCCACCGAAGAATGCTGCAAACAGAGCATTAAAACAACCACCTTGGATGCAGCTCGGTTTCATTTTTCACAACTGAAGTGGGCAGAGGCGGAAACGTTTTGCTCATTTAAAAAAAATCTGTTTGCTAATCACTTCAATGAATATATATAGATATAGAAGATATAGTATATATAAAGATCTGCTACTGTTACATAAAACTTTTTTTTTAAAGGAGGCTGCAAATGAATTCCCGACTATTTGCTCCATTTCTCCCCGGTGTAATTCTGTTCTCGCACACAATGTGCCATTTCTCTGAGCCCAGAACAGCTTTTTCCACCGTTGGAAGTCTGCAAACACCCGCTCTTCATAAAAGAGATACCAGATGGGAGCTTAATAACCACGGATAGAGGCTTTCTGTTGCCTGGAGTTCTCAGAGAGAGAGACACACACACAGAGGAGAACTGTTTTCCCTTTGCCAGTACTAGATTTCACCCGACATAAATGCATATTTATTTAGATTTATCCCCCAAGAATAAAGTGTCATATTCAGGATGGAGCAAGCTTGCTTTCTCCTTCTCCAGAGACAAGGATATAGAGCAATGGATTCAAATGACAGGAAAAGAGGTTCCACCTAAATGTTAGGAAGAACTTCCCGCATGGCAGAATGGGGTTGGATTGGATGACCCTTTGGGGCCTCTTCCAACTCTATGATTCTATGACATTTCTGATGCACATTGTTCTTATTGACTTCAAAGTTGTGGCAGTAGCATTGTACCTGTGGTGTCATTGTGCTTCCATATGCCCATGCTATTCACATGCAGCATGCAATAGGCACCAATGGATGCATGAGTATCTGCAGATGAACATAGACGCTCGTGTGGTACACATTCGATTGTCCACTCAGTTGTGCTGCATTGATATATTTACGTAGGATTACCTAATACAGTCAATGCATAACTTCACATGGAGGGATTAAAATATGCAACCTCAGTTGGGGATTTTGATAATTATTATCTTATGGTCAATGGGAATGTATCCTTCATCATGTCCATTTGCTGTAGACTATCTTGAGTTGGTGGAGGATGGGTTGTGTGGAACCCATGAATCTCTGTCTCCAAGGAAGAGGAATGACCAAACCTCACCTGGAATCTACTGTCCAGTTCTGGGCACCACAATTCAAGAAGGACATCGACAAGCTGGAACATGTCCAGAGGTAGACAACCAAGATGATCTGGAAACCAGGCTTATGAGGAACAATTTTGGAAACTGGGTATGCTTAGCTTGGAGAAGATAAGATGAAGAGGTGATAGGAAAGCCACCTTTAGTTATCAGAAGGAAGGTGATATAGAAGATTGAGGAGGTCATGGAAGAGCATTCAAGAGATCATGGAGAAGTGAGCTTGTATTCTGCTGCTCCGGAGACTAGAGTGCAAGCCAATGGAGTCAACTGACAAGAAAAGAGATTCCACTTGAACCTTAGGAAGAACTTCTGGACTATAAGAACAGTTTGACCATGGAATGGACTGCCCCAGAAGATGGTGGACTCTCCTTCTTTGGAGGTCTTTAAATAGATGTTAGATGGTGATCTGTTGTGAATACTGTGGTTGTCTGCATGGCAGTAGGTTGGATTGGATGCCCCTAATGGACCCTTCTAAATCTATGGTTCCATGTCTGGATACCCTCATCTACCGCCTGAGGCCTTGGGCTTACTGTTTCATTATAGGATTGCCCACCCATCCCCTTGACTTGGGATCTTCAATAAGGCTTGGAGAGAATCATCTCACTTTCTGCAGTGTTTCAGAGTTTCGTTTGACTTGGCGTCCCTCCAATTTCTTCCTTAAAACCAGTTGTAGTCCAGCCACCGCTCAATCCCAGCCACAAGCCATGAGTTCAAGACCTTCTGTTGCCCGCTCAGCTGAGACTGCCAGCCGTCCTTCCATTGACTGTCTCACCAGCAAGACGACAACAAATAAAAAATAAAGCCCTTAACATGGAAGTCAAGGACAAGGATCTGCTCTGTCTCCTTCCTGGATCCAACCGACAACCCAGTTTGGTTGATATTTTCGCCTTCCTTCCTTCCTTCCATCTCGTCTCAGTGGGAGACCAAGCTATTTCGGGAAGGTGGTTGTTCTTGAAGGGTCGCCGATATTATATTTTACCACCCTCCTCTCCAAAAAAAATAAACTTCCTCCCGAACCACTGCATCCTTCTTAACTCCAGAGTCTTTGCACGTTGGGTGGTTTTATTTGTCTTTCCGACAAAATCACAGCCTCCCAGAGTTGCCGCTAACCCCTAATAAGTGAGCAAAATTCTCTCTGTCCACTCCTTGTTTTTGCTCTCCCCCCAACCCCCCAAGGGCTGTTATCTCAGCTGGCACTGGGAATTGGAAGGACGATTGACCCAGTAATTGTCTAAATCAGCGTAGCTCTAATTTAGTGGAATATGTTTGAGCCGCTAAAACGCAACTCCAAATGCGAAGGAGATGGAGCAACCACCAGGGTTCGGAGGCTGGGAACATTTGCTTAAATGGCGTCGTCTGGCTGCACGGGCCGGAGGGCCACGCGTACCACGGGGAGCGCTTAACCCTCGGGGCGGAATTGGGTCACCAGAAAGTGGAAGCTTCCAGCGACAATTGGAAGAAAAGTTACTTTTCGCAAGAGGGGAAAGCGAGAGCCAGGCTGCAATGGGAAGGATGTGGCAAGCAACACTGGCGGCGTTCTGCCAGACTTGGAAGAGTTGGATCGGGCCACGCAACCACCTTCTTCCAAGGCCCAACTGTGCTCTCTGCAATACCCATGAGATGGTGTCTTGTCTTTCATTTTTGTCCCTGACCTGAACATGGAGGTGCCATTTTAGGCCAGAGCTTGAAATTGTTCCTTCTCTTTCAATGTAGAGAGTTTGTAGCACCTTTTGGACCCCCTGAAAGAAAGCAGTTGGCAGCATGAGCTTTCGTGGCCCATGAAAAAGCAATGCACTGGGCTTAGGAGCAGTGAGTGGTGAAAAGTATCTTGAGATTAAAGCCAAGGCTCCGTTTGGGTCAGAGCTTAGAATTGTTCCTTTTGTGGAAACTGCAACACCCACCATTCCCCTGGGATTGTGAATGTATGAAATTCACGTGGGGACAAATGCCAAAATTCTACCCAAGGCCACAAAAAACAAAATGTACAGGTATGGGATTCTGGGCTAAGCAGGCAATTGAGCAACATCGAGCATGAGCCATCAGTGTTGCTGCTGCAGCAAAAGGGCAATACTACTTTAGCCTGCTTAAGAGAATCTAATTCCAAGTCCATGGACATCATAGTCCACTATATTTCGGCACTAGTCAGGCCTCACCTAAAGCAGTTTTGGAGGCATTGCGTATGTCTATAGGATGTTCCCACAGAAAAGAGATTCCACCTTAGACACGTCTGCTCTCTCAACCCAGAGAACTCCCTCCCTCCTGATGAATAAATCTGACCAAGGAAACCCTAGAATAGAGTTGCCACAAATCGGAGCAGACTTGAATATATTGTAGTGCTTTGAGCATTGGACTGGGATTTGGAAGACCAGGGTTCAAATCTCAATTTACGCTGATGGCCCTGGGAAGCCTCACTCTCTCAGACTTTGGAGAGCCATGGCAAGCTCTCTCTTGCCAAATCTTGCCAAGAAACCCCATGAAAGGTTTCCATTAGGGTCATCATAGTTGGAAATGACTTGAGGTCCATATCCCAACTCATCCTTGATGGCGTTTGGCCATGTCTCACTCTCTTAGCCTCTAGGGAAGACCATCGCAAACCTTTTCAGAACAACTCTTGCCACGAAACCAAGTGTTAGGTTTCCATTAGGTCCACCTTAAGTTGGAAAGGACTTGACAACATACAACAACAACAAGAAATACACTAGAAGGAAGTCAACCAAAGACTTCCACCAACCATGGCTAATACCACTACTGGAGATGGATCTGTACTGGAGACATTTCTTCTTCCTTTCCCATTGCTGGAGAAATTCAATATAAAGGTACTCTTGGCCTGTCCACAGATCAATGTGGGGCTCATTCGGAAACCTGCAAAGTTTGTATTTTCTTGCCTCGAAGTTGACTGCTTGGTGGCATCTCAAGACGTGCCTCTCCATCGGTTCCTCCATCTTCTCTTCCACCCTTCCTCGCCCTTGCTGTTTTCTCGCTCTCCGGGGAAGCCATCAAATCCACCTCTGAACATTATTTCCCAGCAAGCATCAAAATATGTTAATGGGACCGTTTTGCAATTTGCTTTTGGGCGACGGAGAGGGAGCCGAAGAGGAGACGGGCCACTTGAGACTCAATCCACTCTCCCAAGGAGAGGTGCAGTAAATGGGAATTGAAAATTAATGGGACTTGTTAGCCAACACTTAGATATGTCCCATTGATTTTAAAGCTGTTTTTCCTGAGCAGGATATAAATTAGCATCCCTCATTTGGGAAAGGAACTCACCGGCATTGCTAGCTATATAGGACGGTTTGTGAATTGAATGGAAATATTGAAAATTCTTGGGTATATAGGAAGGAGGGGATGTTTGGATGGACTCCAGGGAATGGCACAATTGCCAAAAGATGCCAAAAACAACAAAATCAGAAGCAGACTAGAACTGTAGGGTTGAAAGGCCCACCTCCGCTGTACAAGAAAAACACAACTGAAGCACTCCTGAAAGATGCCCATCCTTTCTTGTTGAAAGCCTCCAGAGAAGGAGAGTCCGTGATGAAGTTATCCTTGGAGTTTATCCCATGGGATCCTATGCAGAAATGGATTTCAATGGGAAAAAGCAGCCCCATTGCCCCCATTAATAAAACTGATTATAACTATTCTTTCTACCTATCAATAGGAGTGTAGCATCAGCAAACTTGTTTTCTGCTGCTCCAGGACTAAGGAGTTTATCACACTGGGGCTAATTTCGGCATTAAGAGGGATTTAAGCGCATTAATGTACCCCACAATAAAGCGAAAAATGGCAATTGTGCAGATGATTATCCACGCCCATTGCGCAAAAGAAGTGATATGGAAATGCACTTGTCACTGATTTGTGTCTTCCTGCATGGCCAAAGGGGGTGGACTGGATGATCCTTGGGGTCTCTCATGCTATGATTCTTTGATTCTATGCTTCTGCTGTTCGACAGGGAAGACGTTGCGTCAGATGGTAGCTGAGTCTCCTTCTTTGGAGGTTTCAACAGGATGGATGGTCATCACTCAGGAGGGCTTTGGTTCTGTATTTCTGCAACTAGGGGGTTAGACGATGACCCTTATGGTCCTTTCCAACTGTATAGCTCTATGATTCCTCAGATTATGCTTCCGCATCCCGGAACGCTCTTTTAAAATCTGTCCTTAGACAAACCGTGACTCATTGTTCAAGGTCAGACAGTGCAGCTGGCGCTGCACAGTCCTCCCACACACTTTTCTGATCCACCCACCCAAGGACCCTTGCTCTAACACTACACTGCCTACCCCTCCTTCTAACAGCTCATCAGTAGTAATCAACACGCATATTTCAGGTCATCCGTGGGCCTGCTGTTCACTCCCTTGCCTCAGGCGTTCTCTAGCCTCCAGATCACCTCGGAACAACGGTTTCTCGAAATGAGACAAGTGTTTTTGTTGTTTGGTTTCCGAATTAAAGTCACCGCCAGGGAGAAGGCCAGGCTGGGCTGGCAGCCTCCCACTGTGCCAAAACGTTCCCGATTTGTAATCTCTGGTTTGTTTGTGTGTCTTACATTCCTTCCTTTTGCTCTGTAAAAAGGAAGAGACTGGGGAGAAACTAAAAAAAGAAGAGTAGAAGAGAGGAGAGAAGAGAGAGAGAGAAAGATGGAACGAATTTTGGAAAATCCAGCTGGAGTGAGAAGACCAAAAGTGGAGAAATGTTACCTATTTCTCTCACAAATAGATCTTTCCTCTTGATAGAAGCAGCGTTGCACAGTGGTTTTGAATGTCGGACTACGACTCCGGGACTAGGGTCGACTCCCTGCTTTCCATGAAAACCCGTTGGGTAACCTTGGGCAAGTCACCACTCTCTCAGCCTCAGGGAAAGGCAAAGAGCAAACCCCCTCTGAACAAACCTTGCCAAGAAAACCTTATGATAGGTTTGCCTTGGGGTCAACCCTAAGTCGGAAATGACGTGAAGGCACACACACAAAACAACAACAAACAACAACACAATAAAGACTGCAACCCCCCAGCCTATGAAGACAGGTTTAGGTAACTGGAGAAGAGAAGTTTAGAGGGGACATGATTCCACGTTTCAATATTTGAAGGGATGCCCTTTTGAGGATGGAGCAGGCTTGTGCTCCAGAGACTAGGACATGGAGCAATGGATGAAGTTCCAGGAAAAGAAATTCCACATCAGAGAGAGACGTCCTAAAGGTAATGTCCAACCGTGGAAGATGTTTCCTCAGAGGCTGGTGGAGTTTCCTTCTTTGTAGGCCATCTTTTTTGGGGGGAGGGGGTGCTTGGATTGTGTCTTCCTGCATGGCAGAAGTGGGCTGGACTGGATGGCCTTTGGGGATCTCTTCTAACTCTATGATTCTATGATTCTAGGAAGAGGAAGTTCAGCACCTTGGTACCTCCAAAGCCTGGGTGAAAACCTGGACTGGAGACACTGCCTTACTGACATGGGAGCCTACGAACCTCATGGAAGCCCCTTTGTAGAAACCCCCAGCCATCCCCAACCTTTGCTCTGACCTCTGAAGCAACTTTCCAAGCAGGTCTAGAATTGCCTCCATCTTCTCCGCTCTGCCTTTCCCTCGGCATGACTTTCTATCCATCCAGGAAAGGGAGGGGAAATTACTCTGAGACGAACTTGTCTTTAGAGATGAGACAAGAGCGATTGCTGTGTATTTAATTCATGATCCTCCATGTCTATTTTTGTCCAGCCCATCAGACCACTTCCTCTGTGTCGCTCTTTGAGGACTATTTTCAGCGAAGGAACAAATCATGCCTGCTCTAGGCATCTGGGGTTGGGGCCTTTCATGGCAGCGGGGCAGTGCATCCTCAATGGGTTATATAGTTCTCCTAACCGTAGCACTAAACTAGATGCAATGCTTTGGGTAACTGGTTTAAAGTTAAGAAACTGACATGGACTCTTTTCCCCCTGAAAGGAAGCCACCAGCCACCAACGGCTATAGAATCATAGATTCCTAGAGTCAGAAGAGACCACAAGGGCCATCCAGTCCAACACTATCCTGTCGCGCAAGAATGTACAATCCAAGCCTTCTTGACAAATGGCCATCCAGCCTCTGCTTAAAAACCTCCAAAGAAGACTCCAGCCTCCAAGGCAGCATCTTCCACTGTTGGACAGCTCTTATTATCAAGAAGTTCTTCCTAATATTGAGGTGGAATCTCTTTTCCTGTAGCTTGAATCCAATGCTCCATGTCCTAGTCTCTGGAGCACCAAGCCTGCTCCATCCTCAATAGGGCATCCCTTCAAATATTGAAACCTGGCGATCATGTCCCCTCTTAACCTTCTCTTCTCCAGCTACCTAAACCTGTCCTCATAGGGCTTAGGGGTTTCCAGACCTTTCACTATTTTGATCGCTCACCTCTGTTCAGGCTCCATCTTGTCTACATCCTTCTTGAATTGTGGTGCCCAGAACTGGACACAATATTCCAAAGCAGAAAAGAATGGTACTACTACTTACCTCGATCTAAACACTATGCTCCTATGGATGTATCCAAAAAATCATATTGGATTTTTTTAAACTGTCGCATCACACGTTCGACTCCATCCTCAATGTGGCATCCCTTCAAATGTTGAAACAGGGCCATCATGTCACCTCTTTGCCATCTCTTCTCCAGGCTAAACGTACCCAGGTCTATAAGTCTCTCCTCCGAGGGCAAGGAACTGTCACATTATTGATCTGTAAGCCGCCCTGGGAGGCTTTTTGGCTGAAGAGTGAGGTAGAAATACCCGAAATAAATGCAAACAAGTGAATGAATGAGTGAATAAAACTGGCGCCGGTGAGTAAAGTATAGCTCCCATACCCGCTTTCTTTCATCTCTTCTGCAAATGTTAGTTAAAGGCCATGATTTTGATGGTCCAGTGAGCAAGGCGGTTTGTTGCCGAGAGCAATTAGGGAGATCTCAAGCATGGCCTTCTTCCACCTTCTCTCCTTTTCCTTCCTTCCACCATCACAGCGGCTTCAGTGACAGGTTAAAAGCCTGTTCGGCTGCCTTTGTTTTTTCCCCCAAACCCAGAGCTCTTGGCAGCTTTGGTAAGTGGAGGCCTTGGCTGACAAGCAAAGGTGAGGGTTCTCCACCTTCCGGAAGAGCTAGAAGCCGATTAACCTGAAGGAAAAAGGACCAAGGAATGACAAATGTGGGGAGGACAGGCACGGAGCAGGGGATGAGAAAAGCCAGAGGCATTCCAACTAGAGAAGGTGAACCATCATCACAAGAATATTTTGTGACAGCAGAAGAGACGGCTAAGCTCTTGCCTCTAGGAGACAGAGCAGAACCTCGCAGGAATGGCGTTGCACAGTGGTTAGCAAGGAGATGCAGAATATTTGCACACCAGGCTTGAGTCGATTGACTGCTTCAGTTGTGTCTTCTTGGATGGCACAGGGTTGGATGGAATGTCCCTTGCGGTCTCTACATGATCCTATGACTTGGACTTAACTCAGACTCAATTCGCTTCAATGACTCAATTTGGACTCGACTCGCCAATAAATGATGCTCTGATTCGACTCGACTTGAGACTTGTAAATTTTTAACAGCAGGTCCAACTTCATCCAGAAACAGCAGACATGAGACTTGTATACAGTGGTCCCTCTACATTCGCTGGGGTTAGGAGTGAAGGACCCCATGAATGTGGGAAAATGGCAAATAAAAAAACAACAACTATGCTTTTTACCTAAGAGAACACCTCTCTAGGAATCTCCATGTCCTCCAGTTCAACTCTATGGTCAACATAGAATCATGCTGCTCCAGAGACTAGGACCCGGAGCAATGGATGCAAGCTACAGGAAAAGAGATTCCATCCAGGAGCCCTGGTGGCGCAGTGGTTAAATGCCTGTACTGCAGCCATTCACTCAAAACCACAAGGTTGCGAGTTCAAGACCAGCAAAAGGGCCCAAGCTCGACTCAGGCTTGCATCCTTCCGAGGTCACTAAAATGAGTACCCAGACTGTTGGGGGCAAATTAGCTTACTTGCTGTTCACCGCTATGATCTTTGGAATAGAGGTATATAAATAAAACAAATTATTATTATTATTATTATTATTATTATCTCAACATTAGGAGGAACTTCCTGACAGTAAGGGCTGTTTGACAGTGGAACACACTCCCTTGGAGCGTAGTGGAGTCTCCCTCCTTGGAGGACTTCAAACGGAGGCTGGATGGCCATCTGTCGGGGATGCTTTGATCTGGATTTCCTTCATGGCAGAATGGGGTTGGACTGGATGGTCCTTGCGGTCTCTTCCAACTCTATGATTCTATGATTCTATGCTGGAGGACCTACAAATGCCTAGAGAAGTGTTTTCGCTAGGAACATCTAGGTTCTCCGGCACAACGCTATGGTCAAGTTCCAGAAGAATTGCTCTGAGGACTTAGAGATTCCTAGAGAGAATTTATTGATCAAAACCACAAATTATCAAATCCACAAAAGTCAAAGCCACAAATGTGGAGGGTTGACTGCATTTTTAGCTACTAAACTTTTCAGAAACAGTAAATGCATTCGGCGATGGGCTTGAGGCAAGGGTTGAGGTCTTCTTAGCAGGCTGTCCCCTCTGAACATTAGAACGCCTTCTGAACCTTGTCGAAAAGCTTTATTAGGATCTTTCCACCTCAACCCCATTGCCTCACACGTTTGATGTTCCCCTCTGAGAATCCCCCCCCACTAACTTTGTGTGTGTCTTTTTTATTTTCTAGTTATAGAAACTCCACAACCGTCCACACACCAACACCATACCACCATCTCCTTTTTCCTGTTAAAGCTGGCTTGAGACTTGACTTAAAGGTACCTTGCAAGAATGTGAGACTTTAAGACAGAGACTTAACTTGAGACTTGGAGTAAAAGACTTGAATACATCACTGTTGCAAACTTTTCTTTTTAATTGTCAAAAATGTGTCTCTTGAGGATTGGGAAACCCTGGTAAGAAGACACCTTGATGGAGGAGAATTTTCACAGTTCAAGACTTAAGGCTGACTCTATGCAGCATTCATACATGGTTGTTTTACATCTAGAAGTGGAAGTAAAGAGGGGAGATCCAGGCATGGAGCTGAACTAAGGACACTTTGTGAATTGACATCAACATCAATATTTGTAAATCATCTTTCACCATTTTGGTCACCTTCCTTTGGACACGCTCCAGTTTCTCAACATGCGTTTTGAATTGTGGTGCTTTGAACTGGACACAATATTCCAGGTGAGGCCTGACCAAAGCAGAATAGAGTGGCACTATTACTTCCCTTGATCTAGACACTATACTTCTATTGATGTAGCCTAGAATCACCTTGGCTTTTTTAGCGGCTGCATCACACTGTTGGCTCATGCTTGTGGTCTACGAAGTGAAGCTGAAGTTTCTCAGCACTATTCCAAGTGAGCCCTACACAGACCACAGTACAACTGAATATGGAGAGAGAGTGGGCCAGGGACAAAAGAAGCACCAACAAGAAGAAGATGACCCTTGTTCATGCTCTCTACTGGAAAGGCAGAGAATGGCAGCTGAAAGTGTGAGTTTGAAAGGTAAAGGACCTTCCCTTGGCTTCATGGTACCTCCTCCTGCTTCTCAGCCTCTTCAGGTTTCAAGGTCCAACCAGAGCCCCATCTGGTGCCCAACCTGGCAACCGATTTGACATCTCTGTTTTGCTTTCTTGACATCCCCGGGAGCGTTCTTTCTTCCCGACGACTCCCAAGGCATCCATCTCTGCTAATCTTTCCTGAATCCTGAGCCCTTTTTGCCTGGCGGGGATCAGCAGGCCAAGCGATCAACTCGAAACTCACGCCCGAACCGAGGCACCGCCATCCATCATACGCTCTCGGGACAGCTGTCAGCGAAGCTAATCAGCAAAGGGAAGATGCTCTTGACATCTAACCAGCTTCAGAGGCTTCTGGGATGGCCTGCGTATTTCTCCCCTTCCATCTCGGTTGTCTTCGAGGAACAAAGACACTTGCTGACAGGGAGGAACATCTGACAGGGAGCCGGAGTGGAGGTGGCAAGCCTCCAGGGCAGGATGGGACCTGGGCCGATCCCTCTGTCCTTTCCAGTCTGCTCTTCTCAACGTCTTTTCCCTTTGTGATTAAAGGAGGCAGGAGGAGAGGAAAGCCACCTTCCCCCTCCAACCTAGGCAGGCAATCTGGGTGATCCAACATTGGATATTTTGATGGATGAAGCTAGGAAGATGGCATTGATGGGGCATCCCTTTTCCTCCACAGCAATAACTTACAATCATAGTATCCTAGAGTTGGAAGGGACCTCAAGGGCCATCCAGTCCAACCCCACCTTCTGCCATGCAGGAAGATGCAATCCAAGCACCTCCGTCAAATGGCCATCCAACCTTTGTTTAAAGACCTCCAAAGAAGGAGACTCCACTGCTCTCCAAGGCAGCATCTTCCACTGTCGAACAGCTCTTACTGTCAAGAAGTTCCTCCTAAAGTTGAGATGGAATATCTTTTCCTATAGTTTGAATCCATTTCTCCAGGTCGTGTTCTGTGGAGCATCACAAAACAAGCTTGCTCCAGCCGCAATTGGACAACTTTTCCAATACTTAAACAAGGCTATTGTATCACCTCTTAACCGTCTTTTCTCCAAGCGAAACATGCCCAGCTCCCTTAGTCCTTCCTCATAAGGCATGGTTTCCAGTCCTTCCACCATTTTGGTCACCCTCCTCTGGATATGCTCCACCTTCTCAACATCCATTTTGAATTGTGGTGCCCAGAACTTGACACAGTATTATTCCAGGTAAGGCCCGACCAAAGCAGAAAAGAGTGGCACTATTACTTCCCTTGGTCTAGACACTATACTTCTATTGAAGTGAGAGCCAATGTGGAGTAGAGGAAGGCACTGTCAAATTCCCTCTGAAGAAACTTGCCATGAAAACCCTATGATAGCTTTGCCTCAGGATCCTTATAAGTCAAAAATGACTTGGAGGCATACAACAACAACAAATGAGTCAAGCTATGAGAAAAGAGATTCCACTTAACATTAGGAGAAACCTCCTAATGGTAAGGCAATGTTCAATTGTGGATGACGCTGCTTTGGAGAGTGATAGGGTCTCCTTCATTGGAGGTTTTTAAACCGAGGCTGGATGGCCATCTCTTGTGGGTCCTTTGATTTTATAATCCTGAGACATAGAATAAGGTGGGGATGGATGGCCCTTTGGGGTCTCTCCCATCTCTATTATTCTATCATTCCCCCTCTTCTTCTTTCTGTGGCTCATTTTCTGGAAAGTTGCTCTGCTTCATGGAAGACCTGGATCCTAAATTGCTGGACAGATTTCTACAGAGATGGGAAACTGAACCGCACACACAGCAGCGAGGCCCAAATAGAGATGTAAATCTTCTTCTTTGCCATCTCATGCAAAGATGAATATTCTCCATTGTATTCTCCCTGCTGTCAGAGATAAATGAAGACTTCTGCACAGATGTCTAGACATATCGACACCTTGTGAAAAATTCAGGGGAAAATAATTCTGTGTAGAAACGTGTGGCTTTTCTGCCTGGACAATGTCTTAAACTTACCTGGCTCCCTAAGCTGCTCCTTGAAGGGCTTAGGGGTTTCCAGACCTTCCACTATTTTGGCCCCTTGCCTCCGGACGCACTCCAGCTTCTCAATGTCCTTCTTGAATTGTGCCCAGAACTGGACACAATATTCCAGGTGACATCTGGCCAAAGCAAATAGTGGTAATACTGTATTACTTTCCTCGATCTAGACACTACACTCTTATCAATGCAGCTTTAGGATCATATTGGCTTTTTTAGCTGCTGCATCACGCTATTGGCTCATGTTCAGTTAGTGGTCCACCCAAACGCCTTGATCCCTCCTGCATGCACTGCTGACAAACCAGGTGTCCCCTGTCCTTTATCCATGCATTTCATTTTTACTGCCCAAGTTATAAAATACAATTTTAGCCAGCTTGGGCTGGAATTCTGCATGGGACCTAGGTCTACGCACATGGACATGCATCTGCAGGAAATAGAATTGACCAGTTTTACAACAATGAAGCTCTGTCATGACATTACTGCATAGGAGAGCTAGCAAAGTAATTGTGGCACATTGGTACCGATGCCCATTGGGACACTGGCTAGGAAATGCTGATGTGCATCAGTAGGGCTACATGTGCATTGGGTCCGTTTTGCTGGCGCCCTGAGATACATCTTCATAATTCATTACAAGGATACTGTAGCACAGTGGTCCCCAAACTGTACCCTTTAAGAGATTTTGGACATGTTGGCCAATAGTAAGGATTCTAGAGCTGAAGTCCAAAACCCCTTAAAGAGCACAGTTTGGGGACCACTGCTGTAGCACCTCTTCTATATAGTTTATTATGCATACAGTTGAGCCAGCAAATCATGGCAGTTTGAATGCTGGACTACAACGCTGGAGACCAGGGTTTGATTTTCGGCTCGGCCATGGAAACCCAGTGGGTGACCTTAGGCAAGTCACACTCTCTCAGCCTCAGAGGATGGCAATGGCAAACCTCCTCTGAACGAACCTTGCCAAGAAAACCCCATGATAGGGTTGCCGTAGGGTTGCCATAAGACTGAAATGACTTGAAGGCATGCAGTACACATAGGCATAGAGTTGTGCAACATAGACCATGAGCCTTTTGTTTCATTGTAAGCCACCTTGAGCTCTTTCAGCAGAGAAAGGCAGGGAATACATTCAATCAACCAATCAATCAACCAGTCAATCAATCAATCAATCAATCAATCAGATCCAGGCTTGAAAATCCACCACTCAACTATTGGTCTCAATTTTCTTCAGGTATTGTTATAACAGAGCCACAGTGTTTTGAGTGTTGGACTATGACTCTGGAGGCCAGGGTTCAATTCCCAACTAGGCCACGTGAACCCATTGGCTGAGCTTGGGCAAGTCACACTCTCTCAGCCTCAGGGGAAGTCATAGAATCATAGAATCGTAGAGTTGGAAGAGACCACAAGGGCCATCTAGTCCAACCCCTTGCCATGCAGGAACTCTCAATCAAAGCATCCCTGACAGATGGCCATCTAGCCTTTGCTTAAAGACCTCCAAAGAAGGAGACTCCACCACACTCTGAGGGAGTTTTTTCCACTGTCGAACTGCCCTTACTGTCAGGAAGTTCTTCCTAATGTTGAGGTGGAATCTCTTTTCCTGGAGCTTGCATCCATTTTTCCGGGTCCTGTTCTCTGGAGCAGCAGAAAACAAGCTTACTCCCTCCTCAATATGACATCCCTTCAAATATTTAAACAGGGATGTCAACACCTAACCTCCTCTGAACCAATTTTGCCAAGAAAACCCTAGGTTAAGTTGGTGTTAGGGTCGCCGTACATTGGAAATGACTTGAAGGCCCACAACGCAAGCAAGCTGATGCAACAGAGAAGCCACCAGCTTTCTGCATTAGGAAAAGCACATTTGTTCCCTCCTTGCTCCAGTTCTCTCTCCCTGCGTCTCAAGCCCATTCGGCATCCGGTTGCCGTGATCCTCGCCTGCTTCTGCGGCTTGGCCTACATACCTTTTTTGTGTCTGATTTATTAGCAAGGTTGTGCCAGTTGCCAAAGCTCTGGAACCGAAACACCCATCAACGGTTTAAGAGCCTAAACGGGTGTTAATTAGCTCAGCGGGGAAGCCAGAGTTTCAAATGAGGTTTATCTCCAAAACTACTATTAAGTTTGACAATGCCGAGAGATAAATTTCGGGGACTTCAATTCAAGCCTCCCCTAATCAAACAGATTAAGGTTGTTATCCTGTGGCTTATGTGTAAATAACCGTCAGCGTCGAGGCTTTGATTTGGATGGGAATAATGAGACACGAGTGAGAGATGGAGATGGATACACTAGATATCTAGTGGGAAATCTCCATTCGAACTTCGGGGATATCTTGGCTGCCTTGAATCCGGCCCCCAAGTTTTTAAAAATTGACCAAAATGCAGTTTGGAGGGCTAAAAAATAACCCTGGATATGATTTGGAAACTAAACTATGTGCCCTCAAGTCACATCTAGCTCATGGAGATGCTGTCCTAGGGTTTTGTTTTTTGGCCAGATCTAGAAATAATGCAATTTGATACCACTTTCACGGAATCCTGGGATTTGTAGTTTTACAAGGTCTTCTCTGCCAAGGAGTGCTGGGGTCTCACCAAATGATACTCCCAGGATACTGGGAGATGGAACCATGGTGGTTAAAGTGGTGTTGAATTGTGGTATTTCTACAGTTTGGATGTACCCAGACTCCGCATTCAACAGTGCCTACTCTATTTGAGACTAACCAAGGGGATTTATGACAATATTTTGAAGGAAAACCTGCCCCAAAATAGCAAGCAAAAGTTTTCTTTGCCCAGAATGGACTCCAGGTTTCCAGTGCATCGCTTCTGGTGAAACAAAATGGTGGCAAGGCATCCCATAAGGAATAAGAGGAGCCGAAGCTTTGCATCCATCCAATAATCCATCCATCCATCCAAGCTCAGTCTTTAAATGTGGAATCCACTCAAACCCTATGCCAAAGCGCTGTAGTTCTTTTGCAATATCTTGTACCCAAACCTCTGCATTTTGCAATGCCCTCCAAATGGAGATATGGACAACTCTACATTCCTAGTAAACATCCCCAAACCCAACATTGCCTATGCATGTGCTCCAAACCTGTGCCAAGGTTTTGCAACTATCTGCAACAAAAAAGAATCTCTGTTTGCAATGCCAGCCCAAAAATAAATAATAGATGTCTCAAATCAGTTCTTTGGAGGAACTCCCCAAATCTGTCTTTCTCTGATTTTCTCCAAACGTTGATGTTTTGTTGCAAAACAAGGGCAAAACTGTGGCATGTGTTTGGATGGGATCCCAAATTTGGAGGGTTCTCTAGTGAACAAAACAGCAATACCTTTATTGGCCCAAACAAAATACACATTATACACGTTGCAAAGTGTTAAAAAGGGCACAGGGGAAAGCCAAAAATGAAATAAAATACAATGTTAGTCCTAGCTGAAACACAGTCTCAAAGAAATATAGGTTGGACCTCCACAGACCTCCAGAGTAAAGTTGTCTCATTCTTTGCCTTTGTACTGACTTCTCCCTTCTCTCTTCCAGGCCGAAATATTATTTTATGCGTCCAGCTCTTTATAGAAAAAGATTAGAAGCGGCGAAGAAGGGGGGAACTAAGAAGGAGATGAGCGAAGAAGCTTGAAAATGGAATGGCGCAGAGTACAAAATAGCATTGTGATGATGGGCTGCTATTAGAGGACGCTTTGGCGTTCATGGGAAGCGGCTTGGAGATAAAGATGTTTCCATTGGGTTGCACCGGAGCACATCCCTTTTGCTGATGTTTCCGTCCGACAAGGCTCCTCGGAGCGTCGGGCCGCCTTATTGCCTTGGCCGCGCTTGAGGATTTGTATCTGCCCATGTGTGAACGGCGGCACGGATTTGGCGAAGCGTCCGATTGATTCCCAAATGTTTAAAACATGGACAGTGACTTTGTAATACCAGGTTCGGAGAGGTGAAAACTCCCTTTTAAATGAGTGTCTGGTTAAAGCTATGAGAACCTGGGGAGAGTTGTTTGGATTTGGGGGCTAACATCACCAGATCCCTTCTGATCTCGGAAGCTAAGCAGGGCCAGCCCTGATTAGTACTTGGATGGGAGACCACACATGAATACCAGGTGCCATAACTTGGCTTTCAGAGGGTTGTTGTGGTGGTGGTGTGACTTCAAATCGTTTCTGACTTATGGTGACCTTAAGGAGAACCTGTCACGGGATTTTCGTGGCAAGATTTGTTCAGAGGAGGTTTGATGCTGCCATCCTCTGAGGCTGAGAGAGTGGGACTTGCCCAAGGTCATCCAGTGGGTTTCTATGGCTGAGCTGGGATTCGAACCCTGGTCTCCAGAGTCATAGTCCAACGCTCAAGTAAGGCAATGACAAAGCACTATCATTATAGGTTACCATAAGAAGCAGTGTGGTGCAGCGGCTTGAGTGTTGGACTAGGATCCTGAGAGGCCAGGGTTCAAATCCTTGCTCAGCCATGGAAACCCACTGGGTAACTGTGGACCAGGTGCATTCTCTCAGCCTCAAAGGCAAGCAATAACAAACTTCCCCTGAAGAAATCTTGACAAGGGGACCCCATGACAGGCTCTCCTTAGGGTCACCATAAATCAGAAATGACCTGAAGGGAGACAAGAACAACAATGAAGCTGACAAATACCAGTTCAGACCATTAGTCCATCCAGCTCAGCATTGCTGACATTGACTGCCAGCATCTTCCCAGGGTTTACATGCTGAGGTCTTCAATGATCTCTCCTTCTCTTTCTCTTTCTCCTTCTCTTGCTCTTTCTCTGTTTATTCCCCATCATTCCTCTAAGATTGGGATGAAGGAAATAAAAGCAAAACCTCCAAATAAATAAATAAATCGAGATTCTCTACCTCCATGATTTCCGCTGCGTCTTGCGGTGCTGTCATTGCTGAGGCTGGATAGAGATTCGCGGACGGACGCTATTGTCTGATTCCTCCAGATTCTCTCCTCCAAGGGGGAAAGAAACAGATCGCAGACTGACACGGCCCCCTCCAGCTGCCTCAAAGAAAAAGCCTCCATTATGATTACATTTTCTTCCCCCTTTCCTTTTCTTTCTTTCTTTTTTTTAAAAAGAGAAAAGATGTATAAAATGCATTCTCAGCTGCTGTCGAGCTTGTTATAACAAAGCGAGTGTTTAAACCCACCGGGTCTTCTGTCGGATGCCAATTCCATCTCGGAAAACTTTGCACAGTGACGTTGTTTGTATGTCGAAGCCAGCAAGAGAAATGCCTCTATTCAAGTGGAGGCATTGTGTCGACGGGAAAGAAACCTCCGCTCGCAGAAAGTCAATTTATTCCCCACCCCAGAACCTCTCAATGTTCTTCCCATTGTGTTAAGAGAAGCGCACTGGGATGAACTGGTCTGGAGGGGAAATGATTCTCTAAGGAATCTCTCATGGCGAGACATTGCAGGCCAAAGGCTTTCAAAACGGACGATTGACCAAAGTGACTCCAAGTAAAAATGCAGTAGAAGGACAAGCTGATCTTGCAGCGAAAACAATGATTTCTGTATTAAAATGACAGCAAAGAGCAGCAAAAACCAGCCCAGTTTAATAATAATAATAATAATAATAATAATAATAATAATAATAATAATAAATTATTTATATCCTGGCTCTCCCTATGGATCGAAGTGGGTTACAATAAGTCAGTGCAAGCTGTTCCTCCAAAGGCTTATTTCCACTTACAGTTAAATCAGTCTGCAATCCGAATCAATGGATCAATTCAACAGCAGAGCGTGGTTCCCACCATATTTGCCCCGATTGCATTTTTTCCCCCTCTAAAATAATCCACTTGTGGTTCACATCCATGCATGAATCGATTCAAAATGGACCCGCTCCAGCCGGCTGAAGGGCAAATTTAAACCAATTCCGATCCGCGCCTGGTTCACACTTGCGCGGAATCGATTTATCGAAAAAGATGTGGAAAACATCAGCACCAAAAAGATGCATGTTAAATGGGTCTAGCGTATGCCCCCCCTCTCGGAATCGCTTCAGCTATTTGGTTTAAGTGCGAACCAGGGTTGTTTGAACCAGTTCAAAGCGGTTTGTGATTCAGTTTAAAAGGTAGTAGGAATGAGGCATACGTAAAAGAGGGAAAAGACAACATAAGCTGAAAACACTTTCCCCAGACAGTCTTAAGCTTGAGCGAAGCTTAAGGCGCTACAAACTAAAACAGACATGTGGATTTTCTGACCCTCCGATGTGAAGAAGATGACTTGGAGACTGGAGAAGGTCAGAGAGAGAGGACCCTACTCAGCCATGAAACCCACCGGGTGATCTTGGCCAACTTGCATGCGCTCAGCCTCAGGAGAAGGCAAACCTCAGTTGAACAAATCTTGCCAAGAAAACCCCATTGTACGGCCTTAGGCCATGATATGGTCTTAGGGTCGCCATAAGTCAGACACGACTTGAAAGCACACAACACATACACACACACTCCTAAGAGTAAAGAGCATGCCTCTGGGTGACCTCAATATGTTCTTGCAAAAGGACCGAGATGAAGTGTCCCTCAGGTTCTGACAATGTGTCTGAGCAGGACCAAACAACGGAGTTGTGTACACCAGATGAAAAGCCAATCAATATAGATATTTGTTGTTTCTGTTGTGTGCGTTCAAGTCATTTGTGACTTATGGAGAACATAAGGTGAACCTATTGTAGGCTTTTCTTGGCAAGTTTCATTGGAAGGGGTTTGCCATTGCCATCCTCTGAGGTTGAGAGTATGTGATTTGTCTAAGGATACTTAGTGGGTTTCCACGGCTGAGCCAGGATTCAAACCCTAGTCTCATAGTGTCCTAGTCCAATGTTCAAACCACAACACCATGCTGGATCTCACAGATATTTACTCTTTTGAAACCCAGACATGTTTGCCAGCTTCTCTGAAGGCAATACAATACCTCACAGTGGGAGTGTCCCAGTCTGGCTTGATAAAGGTATCCCTGTTTTGTGGATTCTGGATGTTATTGTACTTTTGCCATATGGCTTACACAGCGACCCCCTGGATATGTCTTATCGATAGGGCTTGCAACATGCATTTTGTGCGTTTGGCCTGACCCAATGAAAGTGTCCCTGTTTTGTGGATGTTGGATGTTACTGTATTTTGCCATACGGCGAACATGTCTACTCCTGGATGTATCGCATTCATAGGGTTTCCCTACGTCCAAGTGGACTCGACGTAAATTAACAGAATGATTACAACAACGTTGATAACACTGATCCCAAATACATGAAAAGCAGAATTAACACACTTCCTTCACACTTTCATTGCTCCCTCTCTCGAATGTCCTCCATCTGATGCTTCTTCCGCACCCCTTTCCCATTCTCTCCAATTTCCTTGGTAACCATCTGCACTTGCTCCAGTTGTGTTGCCCTCCTGATCGTCCGCTCCCACGTAAAGTTCACTACGCTGTGAGTAAAAATAGATGTGTATTTTTTTTTAAAACCACACACAACCCTGCCAAACAAACAAGAGAAAGGAAAAAATATTCCCTCTGCACAACAAATTTATCTGTACAACTTTTACCATTCTCTGTCAGTTGACACTTATTAACCCGCTGCCAGACTCATTATCTCTGGGAATAAAATAACTAAGTCAAGACGCACGCTATCGGACGGACTTCTTCCGAATGCTCAAGAGAAGAAGCGTTGACGGTGAAGGGCAGAGCCAATGCAGTTTCTCGTCTCCTTCCTTGCCGTATCTAAGCTTTGCCGGTAGGCATTCCAGACAGCAACGCAGTTTCTTTTAAGTGGAAATCCAGCTTGTCTTCCATTGGATGTGATCTCTGACATGTTGTGTGCCTTCAAGTCATTTCTGAGATGTGGCGACCCTAAGTTGAACCTATCATGGGGTTTCTTGCAAGACGTCTTGCCTTCTTTTGAGGTCGAGAGAGTGTGACATGCCCAAGGGCACCTCAGTTGGTTTAATGGCTGATCTGGGAATCGAACCCTGGTCTCTGGCGTTGTAGTCCAACACTCAAACCACTATGCCATCCTGGCTTCTGATCTCTGAGTAGATATAGATATATCTATACATCTTCTTCAATTTTTCATGACATTTTCATTAAAGAGGGAGAATCATCAAGGAGAGGCTCCTATACTTTGTTCTAATCCAAGGCTTCTCAAACTTAGAGCATCCAGACGCTTTAGACTTCAACTCCCAGAATCCCCAGCCAGCTTGACCAACAGTCTAGACCTTTGGGAGCCGAAGTCCAAAACATCTGGAGAAACCAAGTTTGAGAACCGCTATTCTTTTTTAATTTCATTTTTGTGGCAAGTAATATACAAAATACAAAACAGTTGTTGAATTTTGTTTTCCAAATCTACACGTTTACAATCGACTCCCGACCTTCGTCCAGTTTGTATAAGCCTTTACCATTTAAATATTATTTTATTCAAGTCGAAAGTAATGTTTTTAACGATTCTTCTGTGTATTAAAATCTGGCTTAATTTATTTGGATCGCTCGATCTCAATTTCATACCATTAGCGTCTCATTGAGAACCACTGCTTTAACCTGCCTATGTTTGTGGTGTTGTTGTCGGGTGCCTTCAGTTTGTTTCCAACTTATGGCAACTCTAATGCAAGCCAACCATAATAGTATCTTGAAAGGAATTGTTCAGAGGAGGTTTTTCCTTGCTTTCTTCTGAGGCTGAGACTTGCTCAAAGTCATCCATTAGGGTTTCCATAGCTGAAAAGGGAGTCAAACCTAGTCCCCTGGTCTCCTAGTCCAACTGCAGAATGGGTTTGGATTGGAGAGCCCAATTCTATGGCTGCATTCCCACTTACAAATAAAACCCTTTGCGAACCGAATCGATGGATCGGTTCAGCAGCGGAACATGGTTCGCGCTACATTTGCCCAGATGGCATTTTCTTGCTGCAAAACAAAATAAAATAACCCACTTGTGGTTCACATTCACGAATGAATCAACTCAAAATGGACCTGCAAATTTAAATCAGTTCCGATCCACATCTGGTTCACACTTGCGCGGAATCGATTTATCCAAAAAGACATTGAAAATCAGCATCAAATGCCTAAGTTTTACCCTTGACGTCTCCATAGGTCACACAGGGACATAGCTAGGATTTTAGGAAGGGGGGAGGGTCCAGACTAAGTGCCACCATTATAATGGGGCTTGGGTACGGCGGCACAGCAGCACACACCATTCGTTTTTCTAATGGAAGGGGGGGCCGGATCCCAAGAAACCCCCCCCAGCTACGTCCCTGGGTCACATCAAAATCCCTAATTTTGGCCCCAAAATCTGCCCTCGACTTATATATGAAGTCAACATATATACGGTCACATTCCCAGAAAGGCTGGATCTTCATTGACATGGGCACCTGGCAATCCATATCACACTCTCTCAGCCTCAAGTGAAGGCTATGGCAAACCTCCTCTGTGGCCAAGAAAACCCAAGGATATGTTAGGGTCGCGGTAAGTTGGAAACTTGAAGGCAGACAACACAAACACGACACACACAACACACACCCAAGGCAGCACCTTGAAGAAGGGTGACAATGCAGCCAGATGCCAGACAGGGGGCAGTAGAGGGCCTTGGGTTTACCAAAGAGCAGGTGCTCTTGCCAATGTGATTATTATTATATATTGCCAATGCTCCTGCAAGCCGAACACTCCTCCATGCAAAGAGAAAGGGGGGGGGGGGAGGCAAGGAAGCCATTAATTGATTCCTTGTTAATTAACCTTTTGTAGACCCCTCGAAGACATCTGAAAATGGTTTTTCTTTTGAGCAAGGCTTATCGCCGGCTCGAAGGGGGATGGCTCCTGCACCTTAAACCCGCAAGGTCGGGCGGAAAAAAGCGGAAAGGACAAAACCCGCTCTCCTCAGAGAAGGAGCGTCTCACCTATCCTTCTGATCTTAATTTAAACAACAAAAAATAAAGCGCTTTGCGTATTCAGATTGCCGCCCCAAGATCTGTGTCATGAGAAAATATTGGCTGTCATCCGCCAGAAGTCATTGCTTTGTCTCGAAACGGGTTCATCTCGAGATGGCAGATTAGGCTTCAATCTATAAAGCTTCATTTTATATTTTTTGTCCATTTAGAAATGGTGTTTTCAATGAGAACTGGGGGCATGGAGGAAGACGAGGATATTTCCAGGGAACAAGTGATGCATTCCAGGTTGCGAGGAGGTTCCTTTTGGTATCTGCAGGCGCATTTTGTTCCTGCTTTGCCTTGATTTAGCATTGTTTCCCCTGAATCCTTATCAGATATTGATAAGTCAAACGTCTGATCCAAGCCCAGAATCATAGAGTTGGAAGAGATCCTAAAGTCTAACTCCCTTCTGCCACGCAAGAAGACACCATCAAAGCACTCCTGACAGATGGCCTCTAGCCTCTGTTTGGAAACTTCCAAAGAAGGAGATTCCGCCATTCTCTGAACCAGCGTCTTCCATTGCTGAACAGCTCTTGCCATCAGGAATTTCATAGAATCATAGAGTTGGAAGGGACTCCAAGGGTCATCCAGTCCAACCCAGTTTGGCCATGCAAGAAGATACCATCCAAGCACTCCTGGACAGATGGCCATCCAGGCCCTGAAAACCTCCAAAGAAGGAGACTACTGCACCTTCTGAGGCAGCGTCTTCCATGGTCAAACCGCTCTTACCATCAGGATGTGCTTCTTAATGTTGGGGTGGACTCTGTTTTCCTGGAGCTCAAACCCACTGCTCTGTTTCCTAGTGTCTGGAGCAGCAGAACACACGCTTGCTCCATCTTCAGTATTCTAGGGATTGTCTTCTCCAATGAAGGTCTTCCACTACAGAGCCTTTTCTGCCTGCCTGTGACAGGCAGTGTGGCACAGTGGGTAGAATATCAAATAGGAACTTGGGAAGTCCAGGTTTAGTCCCTACAGGGTCATGTTGGACCAACTTTCAGGACTGTTGTGAAGATTAAGAGAGGAGGCAAGCAATATGGACAACAATTTTTGGGGGGTGGGTGGGTTTTTCAGGCTATGTGGCCGTGTTCTAGAAAAGTTTATTCCTGACGTTTCGCCAGCATCTATGGCTGGCATCTTCAGAGAATGCTGGCAAGGAAGAGAGTGAGGGGTGTGTGTGTGTGTGCACGCGCGCACACACACACACACATATATACAATATATAGTATATACATCTTCAGAGAATAATGGCATGGAAGAGAGTGGGATATATATATGTGTATATATAGTATATACATCTTCAGAGAATGCTGAATGTATGTGTATACATACATATATACATATACACATATACACAATATATATCATATACATCTTCAGAGAATGCTGGCATGGAAGAGAGTGAGGTGTGTGTGTATATATATACAAACACACATATACACAATATATAGTATATACATCTTCAGAGAATACTGGCATGGAAGAGAGTGGGATATATATATATATGTGTGTGTGTGTGTGTATATATATATAGTATATACATCTTCAGAGAATGCTGGCATAGAAGAGTGTGTGTGTATACATACATACACACACACATATATACATATACACATATACACAATATATAGCATATACATCTTCAGAGAATGCTGGCATGGAAGAGAGTGGGTATATATACTCTATATACTGCCTATATGTAGTGTACACACACACACACACACACACACACACACACACACACACACCACTCTCTTCCATGCCAGCATTTTCTGAAGATGCCAGCCATAGATGCTGGCAAAACATCAGGAATAAACCCTTCTAGAACATGGCCACAGAGCTAGAAAAACTCAGCTGTGAAAGCCTTCAACTTCACAATATAAGCCGCCATTTTAACTCAAGGGTGGAAAGAGAGAATACCAAGGTAACTTTGTTATTGTTGTGTGCCTTCAAGTCATTTCCAACATATGGAGGACCTACCATGGGGTTTTCTTGGCGAGTTTCTTCCGAGGGGGTTTGCCATTGCCATCCTCAGAGGCTGAGGGAGTATGACTTGCATGGAGTGTCTTAAAAGGCAACTTACCAAACGTCATACATTTCTTTATAAATAGGATGGAACGAACCTCAGCGCTAGGCCCAAAGTGTCGAGGGCTTAGTTCTTAAATATCTGTCTTTGGATCCTCCTGCGTTCAACCATGCTTTTGTTGCCAAATTAGGGTTGCCATCTCTTTTTTCCAGAGAGGCTCTTCATCTTTAAAGACCTATATGGCAGGCAGAGAAAACATGGCTAGGAAGAGCTGCAATCTACTGAATCAGGATGGCACAGATCTATTACAGAGTTTTGTTCAGCTTGTTTCTTTTAATGAGAACCGTCCCACTTCCACCAATCGCATCCAGAACAGAATGGGAGGAACGTGAGATGGATGCATTTTGAACCCGGGGCCAAATGTAACAGAGCAATTGCTCCCAGTCAATGGCGATGGAGCCTATTCACTCCCACCAGCGATTGCTGTGGAGCAAAATATCAAGATCAAATTAAGTTTTACTAGGAGCAAAGAAAGCTCCGTCAAGCCCTAGTCATAATTTTGCTCGTAAAATTAATGGCCGAAGCAGCATTATGTGCAATGCTTGTGTGCAGGCACACTATGTCTCAGTCAACAACTCCTGGCAGTCTGGTAAGAGCATTTATTCTCCCCTATTGAACTTAGGGTGCCTCCGCACAGCAAAAATAAAGCAGTTTGATGCCACATTGGCTGTGTACACACTGCAAAAATAATGCAGTTTGAGACAGCTTCAACTGCCATGGCTTAAGACTATGGGATCCTGGGAGCTGTAGTTTTGTGAGACATGCAACCTTCTCTGCAAGAGAGCTCTGGTGCCGCAACAAACTACAAATCCCAATATCCTATAGCCTTAAGCCATAGTGGTTAAAATGGTGTCCAACTGGATTCTTTCTGCAGCCTTTGACTGCCAAGAGTCCATCGTTCCGCAGCCTGGGATTTGTAGTTTGGTGAGGTGCCCCAGAGCACTCTGACTGGCCAGGCTGAATACCTCGCCAAACTACAAATCCCAGTATCCCATAGCAATGAGCCGTGAGAGTTAAAGTGGTATGAAACTGCTTTATTTCTGTAGCGAGGATGCAGCCAAAAGTCGAAAACACACTGCAGGAATAATCCAGTTTGAGACCACTTTAGGTGTCCTGGCTCAATGCTAGGGAATCCTGGGAACTGTAGTTTTGTCAGAGAGGTCTGGTGACACAATAAACTACAATCTCCAGGATCCCCTAGCACTGAGCCAGAGCAGTTGAAGCAGTCTTGAACCGGATTATTTCTGCAGTGTGTTTCAGATCTGAGTCTCAAAGGTGCCACAAGATCTCTTTGCGGACTGATTTTCCAGACTAACATGGCTATATCTTGGGTTCTTGGCCAGAAAAAGATGTGGGGAGTTCAAATTTTGAGCAGAATAAATCCCAAGCATGATTCCCACTAGTCCAGAAATCTTGTCAGGGATCCTCAACTCTCAAAAAACCATATTGTGTGACCTGTTTCTGAATATGTTTGAATATTATAATGTACCGTCAATGGCAGGGCATGCGCAACTCTGCTTCGGCAGCCTTGGAATGGATGCTGCCATGTTGCATGGGACAAAAATGTCCAACCTCTTCAATGAGGGTGTGTTACTTGTGTGTAAATCACCCACCGAATCCCAGCCGGTGTGTTCGACTTTGCTGCTTTGGAGGCTGAGACAACCTGTCAGGCCAGGCCGCTCTTTGCAAGCGATGCCGCGCATACCTTGCTTTCTCTCTTTGGCAGCCTTTCCGCTGAAAACCTGGCCAGCATTTCCTATGTTTGAAAGCAATGAAAATAACACTGCTTGATTTCCTTCCCTGGGGACTCTTTCCGATAACATTCCACATTCATCCATCAAAACTGCCTTGTCGGCTTTTCTTCCCCAGGAGAGAGAGAGAGAGAGAAAGAGAAAGAGAAAGAGAGGGAGGGAGGGAAATACAAAGAAAACACACACTCTTTTCAGAGGAAGAATGCCTCCTTTGGCTTGGGGCAGGTGAACCGGAGGGTCCGGCAACAAAAAGCTTCAACAACATGATTTCTCACAAGCTTATCTCAGGTTTAATGGGGCATTGGTTTGCAGCTGGGGACTTCCCTGTTAGTGGGCCTTCTCCAATCTTCAAACCTGAGCTGTGCAAGAAAGTGATGCGCCTCTTTGTGGGAAGAAGGTTCACAGTTGCTTGTGGTTGTTGCTGTTATTGTGTGCCTTCAAGTCATTTCCGACTTATGGTGACCCTATCATGGGGTTTTCTTCAGAGGCGGTTTGCCACTGCCATCCTCTGAGGCAAAGAGAGTCCGACATAGTTGCTAGCTTCCATCAAGTTGACTTCAACTCATGGTGACCTCCATGAATGTGAGATCTCCAAGCCCTCCATCATCAACCTTTCTGCTCAGATCTTGCAAACTAAGGGACATAGCCTCCTTAACTGAGTCCTCTCTTTCTACATTCCTTCGCCTTTCCTAGCATTATTGTCTTTTCCAATGAGTGAGTCCTTCTCATGACATGACCAACAGACAACAACCTCAACTTGATCATCTTGGCTTCCAGGGAGATTTAAGACTCGATCCGTTCTAGGACTTGTCTTTTTGGCTGTCCGTGGTACGTTTCAACAGCTGTGCTGCGTCATGTTCCCAAAGACCATGGCTTGGTGTCCTAAATGGTTCTTGACTTGAGACATCCTAACCAGTCAAGGATCCTGTTCTAAATAAGATGATATCACAGGGACCCATAGCACTGCTGTTTCCTAGCTCAAATATCAGTAGGGGAGTGAATCCAATCTGGGTTTTAATTTGTTCACACCTGGGATCTACTAGCTGGTGCTGAGTACCGGATCCAGGGTTTAGAAAAAGTTACTTTTGGGGACTGAAACTCCCTGAATCCTCCAGAATTCTGGGAGACTCTGGGAATTGTTGTGCCCCAGTTCAGGAACATCTCCAGTTCTTTGCCCATATTCTCTTCTACAAACTGAACAGGTTTTGTTCTTCTTCAAGGTTTGAATTATGTTTCCATCTTGGATGTGGTCTTCCTCTTCTTCCATTCTCCATCTTTCCCTGCAAGATTGTCTTTTCTAGTGAGTCCTGTCTTCTCATGATGTGGCCAAAGTATGGCATGCTCTAGTCATCTTGGCATCTAGGGAGAGTTCAAGCTTGGTTTGCTCTAGGACCCATTTGTTTGCCTTTTTGGCTGTCCATGTATCCTCAGCACTCTTAATTTATTTATTCGTTTGTTCATTTACGGGATTTATATCCTGCATTTCTCCCAAAATTGGACCTATATCCCGCCTTTCTCCCAAGATGTGATTTTCCAGCACCACATCTCTGATGAGTTGATCTTCTTTCTGTCTGCGTTCTTCACTGTCTTACTCTCACATCTATAGATAATGATGGGGAATACAATGGCTTATTGTACAATGGATGATCCTGATCTTAATCCTCATTTTATGTCTTTGCATTTTAGGATTTTGCTTAGTTCTTTCAAAGCTGCCCTTCCCATTCCTAGCCTTCCTCTGATTTTCTGGATGCACTCCATTTTGATGCTCTGGGTCCTAGTCTCTGGAGTAACAGAAAACAAGCTTGCTCCTTTCTCCATATGACATCCTTTCAAATATTTAAACAGGACTATCATGTCTCCTCTTAACCTTCTCTTCTCCAGGTTAAAATACCCATATCCCTTAAGCCGCTCCTCACGGGGCTTGGAGGTTTCCAGACCTTCCACCATTTTGGTCACCCTCCTCTGGACACTGTCCAGATGCTGTTTCTCCTTACATCTATCCTAATCTTTCTGTTTCCAACATTCCCTGTTTTAAAAAATCCCAAGACAATAAAAGGTGTTTTCCCCCTTCCCTCCCTTTCAATAGACAATATAATTGCTCTGGATCAGAATTCAAATGCATGCAAGCACCTGAAAAGACATTGGGTTTGTGTGGTGCATACAGATGAATGAAAAAAGGGAGGGAAAAGTTGCAGAGAAAGCTCTATCTGTGTCGAATCGGGCCTTCACCCCACAGTTGGAAATGTACAAAAAGGCTTGTCGTCTTGTTTCAGTTTTTCGTTTCAACAGCTGTCCTTTTTCGGGAGCGAGAGGCGAATGCTTCCAGAACGTTTCCATGTTGTGCAAATGCCCATTGTTTCTATTCCTGTTTGTTGCTATTGTCTTCCTGCTCCGCAGCTGCTTTGGCAAAATGTTTTCCCCATCGCCTAATTGCAAGCTTCTTCTTTCTCCGAGAATAGTGCCATTGATGATCCCAACCAACCGTGGATCACAGAGTGGAGAGAATATCAAAAGGCAAGGTTGCCCATCGGATGGGATGATGTGAATGGAGTCGATTTCATGTGACGCTAGTATGTTGTGTATTGTTTGCTTAATACATTTCGGTCCTGGCTTCTATGAAAGTAGAGCCCATAATGTTTCAAGGTGGCCTCCCGTCCAAATAAGACCTGCTCAGTTTCGAGAAAGAAGCAACATCACTTGGGTTGGAAAGTTTGGGATCTTCAGATCTTTTGGATTTAAACTCCCAGAAGCTCTACCTAGCCTGGTCAAGGGGTTCATTTGTTGTTGTTTGTTTGATTGTTTGTTTGTTGTTGTTGTTGTTAAGCACCATTGAATCAATCCCAATTCATAATGACCCCATGGATGAGATATCTCCAAGACTCCCTATGTTCCACTATTCTTCTAAGTTTGCAGATTCATATCCATGACCTCCTTGAATTCATCCATCTGACACATCAGCGCTTCCCCAACTGTAGGTTGCGACCCCTTTGGGGGTCGAACAACCCTTTCATATTTCGTATTTCCAATGGTCTTAGGAACTGAGACGAAAATAATTTTATGGTTGGGGGTCACCACAACATGAGGAACTATATTGAAGGGTCGTGGCATGGGGAAGGTTGAGAATCACTGTGAGACATGCTCTTCCTCTCTTTCTACACCGCTCCGCCTTTCCTAGCATTATTGTCTTTTCCAATGAGTCATTCCTTCCCATGGCATGACCAAAGTATGACAACCTCAACTTGATCATCTTGGCTTCTAGGGAGATTTCAGGCTCGATTTGTTCTAGGACTTGTCTTTTTGGCTGTCCATGGTACGTTTCAACAGCCATGCTGTGTCATGTTCCCAAAGACCATGGCTTGGTGTCCTAAATGGTTCTTGACTTGAGACATCCTAGCCAGTCAAGGATCCTGTTCTAAATGAGATGATATCACAGTGACCCATAGCACCGGTGTCTCCTAGCTCAAATGTCAGTAGCATAGTGAATCCACAGATGTCAGAAGGACTTTTGGAGTTCATACCTGGGATCCACTAACTGATGCAGAATACTGGATCCATAGTTTAGAAAAAGTTACTTTGAGGGACTAAAAATCCCCGAATCCCACAGAATACTGGGAGACTCTGGGAGTTGTTATGCCCTAGTTCAGTAACATCTCCAGATCCTGGCCCAGGTCTCTTTCTTCTACAAACTGAACAGGTTTTGTTCTTCTTCAAGGTTTGAATGATGATTCGTTTCATCAGGTTTGGAAAGGGGAGGTCAGACCAAGAAAGCTTACATGCTTAAGTATCCACTTCACAGTTTCATAACTAGGTTTTTAAGCTGCCTTGAGTCCCTGTACTGGGAGAAGGCAGGGTATAAATAAACATAAACATAAACACAACAACAACAATAATAATTGCAGAAATTTTATTTTCTGCACAGAAAAAAATGTTTCCTGTCCAGAGAAAACCTATTTTCTGCACAAACCAACCATATCTGAAGTACATCATTTTCTCTGCAGGGAACAGCTTTCCTATATGGAAAATATTGCATAGAAACGGCAGTTTCATGCACAACAAATGCTGTTTTTTTTTGTGTGTGTGTGCAAATTAACCATTTTTGCATTTAGCAACTCCTTAACTGCAATATATTCTGTGCAGGAAACAGCTTTTCTGTGCAAAAAAAAGATTTCTGCATAGAAAAGACTGATTCTTGTAGTGAAAAATGCTGTTTTCTGTGCAAATCAACCACACGCCATTTTTGCAGTGAACAAGTCCCTAATTATGGTATTTTTTAAGGTAGGAAGCAGCTTTTTCTATGAAGAGAAGCCGGTTTACTACACCAAAAGGGCTGCTTAATGCACACAACAAACGCATGCAAATTTGGCCCAGAATCTGTCCTGAACTGAGAAGATTTTTCTCAGTGCCGGATTCTTCTCATCAGGGCTTCTTGCCTTGCGAACAACATGTTTTTGACCACTTTTCAAATAGCCTTCCCATCCCTGTAATCCCTTGCATCTTCCTTTGGCAGGCCTAGGCTGGCTCCAAAAGAGGGGGAATTAGATAAGTATTGCAAGGGAAGCTTTTAGGATCCCATCTGGCCTCACTTTTACTTTTTAAAAAAGGAAAAGAGTCTGTTCATTTTCCAGACGCCGTGCAAATGAGGCAAAGCTAATGTCTTGGTGCTTTCAAGATTGAGCACAAATGCTTTGTGGAGATGCCTATGTGTGTGTGTGTGTGTGTGTGCGCGCGCAGGAAAATGCCAAATGGAGGAGCTTGAAATAACTTTCCAAAAGCATCAAATACATCACACTCTAATGTGCCCATTGCCGGAGGAGGTTTCCCACTGTCAGCGGCAGCTGGTGGCCTCAATGACATACAGTGGCGATTCGGCTCCGGGTTTTAGCCTGAATTTTAAAGGAGCCACTCAGGAAACCCAACTGAAGCGTCAAAATAGGTCCAGCACCTTGGACAGTTCCAAGCCAATTGACACAATGCCTAAAATGGTTTCAGCATCTTGGTCAGTTCCAAGCCAATGGACTCTATCCTTCAAAAACATACAGCAAACTACAATTGCACCCAAAATGCACAAAACAGCGATACCTTTATTGGCTGACCAAAATGCACAGTATACATGGTGCAAGCTTTTTGAAGCACCACTGGCTTCTTTATCAGGCAACGGCGTTAAAAATCAAACCAGAGAAAGAATAAATGGAGGTTCATTTTGTGTTACTAATGGACTTTAAATCATATTACCTAGAGTTTCCAACCCTTTGCCTCCCAGGCCGAGGAAGAGGAAAGGCCTCTATCTATATACTTATCCTTCCATACCATTTTATCTGAAAATAAATGCAACAACATCTTGTCAACAGCATCATTTTTTGCTCTTTCTCTCGTGTGATTTTTAACACTTTTGCCCAATGACGAAGCCAGTGGAGCTTGCATCTTGTATTTTCTAAGCCTAGAATATGTTCAGCATCCTGGACAGTTCCATCCAAATGAACTCAATCCCTGGAATAGGTTCAGTATCATGGGTAGTTTCATCCCAACAAACTCTACCCCCAGATTAGGTTCAGCACCATGGACATTTCTAACCCAATGCAGTCTATCCCCAGATTAGATTCAGCACCATGGGCAACCCGAACCCAATGAACGCAATCACTAGAATAGGTTCAGCACCGTGGACAGCCCCATCACAATGAACTCTATCCCTAGAATAGGTTCAGCACTCTGGACACTTCCATCTGAATGAATTCAATCCCTAGAATAGGTTTAGTCCCATGGGCAATTCCATCCCAGTGAACTCTATCCCTGGAGTAGGTTCAGCATCTTGGACAGTTCTGACCCAATGGGCTCTATCCTTAGAATAGGTTCAGCACCCTAGACAGTTTAAAAGCCAATGAACATTATGCCAAGGACAGTTTCAGCACCCTGGATAGCTCCAACTCGACAAACTCTATCCCTAGACTAGGGTCAGCACCCTGGACAGTTCCAAACCCAATGAACATGATGCCAAGAATAGGCTCAACACCCCAGAGAGCTCTGGAGTTACCCTCGGCTTTTGCCCTTCACTGTTCCTGTCCCATTGCAGAAGTCCTTACATGAGATCAAACCATTGGCTCATCTAGCCTAGTACTGTCTACTCTGACTGGTAGTAACGTTCCCAGCTTCCCAGTACTTAGCAGTAACTCCTTGGGATCTCTTGAAGAACGGATGTATTTCCCTTTACCCCTTCCAGGAGCAGAAACCAAGTGTCCTGCACCGAAAACAACATTTCTGCACAGAAAATGCTGTTTTCTCCACCAAAATCCTGTTTTTTGCACTGATGATTCTGTTTTCTATGGAACAGGTGTGTTTTGTTTTGCATAGAATAAATACCGAACTGTGACTCATTTTTTAAAACTATGCCTTTTTGGATGACTCTGTCGCAGCAAGGCCAATGGTCCAATGATTTCTTCTTGCCCCATGAGAGTGAAATTTACCAGACCCTAACCAAAGGCACTTTGCAAAATGGAGATCATGTTCCTGTGGCAAAGTTCTTCAACTTGGGTCTCCTCTGTGTTCTCTTATTTCTCTGCAAATCCTTTCATCCACCCCCCCCCAAAAGGGAGACTATACCAAAGACTATTCCTTCCCACCCTCTCCATCACAACAACCTTGTTTTCCATCAATCTCATCAGACGGTCTGAACGGTAAACATTCAAATTACAATATAACTCTTGACTTCTGTTAATTAAAAGGCATTTTTTTGGGCGCCCGTGTTTGTGCGTTCGTGATGAGCCGCTTGATTAAAACGAGAGCATCCATTCAGAATGAGCATCCATTCTGGGGAAGGGGAGGTGAGGGGGGGAAGTGGGGGATGAAATTGCTTTTGTTGCACCGATTACTCTATTTTAAAACTCCTGGCTGTTATCACGCTAATAAAAAGCTGTCACTTTCCCTGTCATGTAATTTTTCGAGTGCCAGCTCTTTTGCATAGTTGCGCGACACTCTCCTTTTTATTTCGGTAATTGCAGACAGATTTGGTGTTGGCATAATGCAACTCTCTCCATCCCAGTATCAAGCCTGTGACAGTGGCGAGGGCCAGTGTCAGCCGTCCGCTCTGATGTCAATGGAGAGGCGAGTTCAGGTTTTGGTACCCGTATTAAAGGAAATGTCCAAGGTGCTGAACTCTGGTCTCAAGATAATTCAGCACCATGGAGAGCTCAACCCTTTACCACTGTCCAGTGGTTGCAATGCGATCACCATCTCCCCGGTTTAGCAGTCTTCTTCTGGTTAAGTGCTGAGCTTGTCCCCATGAATGGAAAACCTGAATGTGAAACACACACACACAAACACACACACCCGACAAAGCGAAACCCCTGCTAAAAGGTAGCCGTGGGACCATTTTGCCTAGATAAAATAAGGGAGGAAATAAGCAAATAAGGAAACTAATTAAAACCAAGGGCTTAATTAACGGGTAGTTAGAGCGAGGAAAATAGGGCTTGAAAGTCGTAAGCAACCAGGCCAGCGCAGTGGAAGTTTTGTCTTGCCTCTTTCACTTTTGTTGTTGTTTTGCCCCCATCTTCTTCTTACTATTTTTTTTGGTTCATTCCATGGTTGTTGTTGTTGTTGTTGTTATTAATATTAATATCCCGCCCTTCTCCCAAGGCTGGGGCCCAGGGTGGCTTACAACATTAAAAAACACCACACAGTTAAAAACATACAAAAATAGTATATTAAAATAGAATTAAATAACTACCATAATGAAATGCTAAAATCAAGTTTAAAAAGATTAAAAAGATTAAAATATGGTTTAAAGATTAAACCAGTATAACAACACCAGTTAGTTGGGTCAATTCCTCTGGTCCGTTCTAGGGCACAATTCAAAGTGCCTATAAAGCCCTAAATGGCTTATTAGAAATGGCATAGGGATTTGAGTGCCCGACTATGACTCTGGAGACCAGGGTTCAATTCCCAGCTTGGCTGTGAAACCCAATATATGACCTTAGCCAAGTCACACTCTCTCAGCCTCAGGGGAATGCAATGACAAATCCCCTCTGAGCAAAGCTTGCCAAGAAAACCCCAGCAAAGGGTCACCATAAGCCAGAAGTGACATGAAGGCACACAACAACAACAACAACAACCATTGTTGTTAATATGGCTAACAGCTTGATTTGACTGTTATGTAGACTTTTTATGGCTTTAATAGACTTTTTTTATGTGTAAACTTGCCTTGGAGAGAAGATGGAGTCTAAATAATGATAAAGACAACAACAAGAACAACTTTTGCACTGTTTCACCTTCATTCTGTCTAGCTCCATGAAAGATTAGAACAGTGTTTTACATTTAGTAATGCAGTTTGATACCACTTTAAGCACTGTAGTGCCATCCTATGGGATCCTGGAATGTGTAATTTAGAAGATCTTTTGCCTTCTCTGCCAACGAAGGCTGGCACCTCGCAAAACTACCAATCCCAGGATTCTATGGGATGGAGCCCTGGCACTTAAAGTGGTATCAAGCTGCATTATTTCTACACTTGTAACTCTAGATTATGCATTTGTAACTGCGAGTGTGAATTCCAACCCACTTTTTTGCCCCCCAAAACCCTTCATGTCTTTTTTTTTTTTTTGCACCGAATAATTTCCCCAAACACTTGAAAATGTGCAAACGCTGGAGGAAAATCTGTTTAAAAATCAATTTTGTCTCTGTGTTGTGTGCCTTCAAGTCATTTCTTATAATGATCATAAGGCGAAACTATCCTGGGGCTTTCTTGGCAAGATTGGTTCAGAGGAGGTTTGCTGTTGCCTTCCTCTGAGGCTGAGAGTGTGTGACTTGTCCAAGGTTCTCTGAAGATGCCAGCCACAGATGCTGGCGAAAGGTCAGGAATAAACTCTTCTAGAACATGGCCACATAGCCCGAAAAACCCACAAAAATCTATGGATGCTGGCCATGAAAGCTTTCAACTTCATGTTATATAGTGGGTTTCCATAGCCGTGTGGGAATCAAACCCTGGTCTCCAGAGTCATAGTCCAATGCTCAAACCACTACACCATGCTGGCTCCATGCAAAAATTCATACTCCAATGTTAATTCATCCTTATTGCGTTTACCCACATTCAGGAAACCATGTTACGGCTGGGAAATAACTATCAGTGAATATTGCTCCCATATTCCTACAACAGGGTTCCTTGGCTGATGAATTTGACAGCAAGGCAATGTCTCTCCTACTTCTTCTTTGTGGCTTCATGTCCCCCAGCCATTTAAAAATACCTTCCCAACCCACATATTTCCAGTCTCAGCCTAACAAGGGCTGCTTCTCTGCAAGCCATTGTTTTCTGTTATTGTTTCCTGCCTTCCAGTGTATACAACACATTTTGTTCTGGGATTGTGGGTTTTTTTGGGGGGGGTCTGCCTAGAAACCTGACCCTGAAATACAGCATGCAGAGAAATGGTGCTCGTGGGGATATTTTTGGAACTGGGGACTGCAGAAAAAGAAAGAAAAAGAGAAGCAAAGGCATTGTCGAAACTAGCGCTGGCGTGCCCAAAATAACAGCCCTTATGCCCCAGTGTGAGCATGGAGCTTATAAATAAACATCCGTCTTGCTCAGCTTGGCAACAAGCCATTTCACGCAAACGCGAGGGGTGGCAAAATCTAACTGGCGCCAAAAGGAAGCAACAATAAACAGCTTGGGATGCGTGTGGTAGTACATCAGATTGTGGGTTCATTTTGCAAACCAAGATTCAAGAAGGTCTGTTCAACTGGGCCATCTGTGGCTCTCAGAGTCCCACCAGTGCAAGCGAAAGGATCGAGGAGTCTGAGTAGACCACAAGCTGAACATGCAGCAGCTAAAATAACCAATATGATTCCAGGCTGCATCCATAGGAGTGTAGTGTCTAGATCAAGGGAAGGAATAGTCCTATCTATTCAGGCCAGACCTCACCTGAAATACTGTATCCAGTTCTGGGCACCACATTTTAAGAAAGATGCTGACAATGTGAAGCATCTCCAGAGGAGGGTGACCAAAATAGTGAAAGATCTGGAAATGACCAAGCCCTCTGCGGAGTGGCTTATGGAGTTGGGTATGTTTAGCATGGAGAAGAGGAGGTTAAGAGGTGATATGTCACATGATGGCAGTGATATTTGAAGGGATGTCCTATTGAGGATGGAGCAAGCTTGTTTTCTGCTGTTCCAGAGACTAGGACCCGGAGCAATGGAGTCAAGCTACAGGAAAAGAGATCCGCCTAAACATTAGGAAGAACTTCCTGATGGTAAAATCTGTCCAACAATGGAAGATACTGCGTTGGAGGGTAGTGGAGTCTCCTATTTTGGGGTCTCTTCCATCTCTAGGTTTCTGTGATTCATCACAAAAGCCTTCTGCAAGTTCTCAGTTTGGATATGCATTATCCCTCCACAATTGTCCTGATTTGGCAGGGACAGTCCTGATCCCGCTCTTTCATCCCTGCAGAATCCCATCATCCTGGAACAAACTACAAGTGTAAATACACTGACAGAACTTTCTGCTCCCCCAGGAGGAAGGAAGATCTGAGCTGAAAACTGGTTTGTTGCGTGCGTGTATTCTCCTCAAAGAATTTGGAAAGGCGGACTGTCAAGAGGCGGCCCAGCCCTTCAAACCACTCTACCCCACTGCCCCAATTCCTCAAAACTCCTGCCCCAAATCTCACTGACATTGCGTTGTGGCGACAGCTCTTCCAAAACACCTACAGTGACTGACTGCTGACGTTGACAGAGAGGGGGGTTTGATGATGATGGCAGTGATGATGATGATGATGATACAGCATCGCCTCCAGGCGTGATGGGGAAGAAGGACTTGGAGAAGGAGAGTGCCAGGCAAGAAAGGCCTCCCACCGTTTTGTCATGGCAACAGATTCTGAAGGATGGACCTCCTGCTGGCCACTTCCAGCCACAAACTGTCTCGCTCGGGGCCACCCGGGGGAAGAGATTACTCAATGGCACTCCGCCGTGAGTCTGATTGTGGTTGACAGTGATGAGTGCCCGTTGGGGACAAAGCCGAGGTCACTCCTTTGGGGCTTTGATTTAACGGCAGCATGGGGTCGCCCAGCAATGTGAAAAAAAGCAAGCCCTGCGTGAGTTGACTTGGCCAGCCCGTCACTGGCTGTTACTGTAAAAAGAAAGAGAGAAGGAGAGAATTTGTCTGATATGTACTTAATCTGAGTAGAAACAATGGCTTGGTCCACCATGCCCAGGCTGAAACCCTATTCATTCATCAGCCAGTATATCTTGGTGGTGTCTATGTCAAGATGTGGAGAACCTGCTCTGGAGATACCTTCCAAAGACCTCTCTATAGTTCTACTTTGAAGATACCTCCCAGAGAGCTCTCTAAGGTGCTGAACCTACTCTGGAGAAACTTCCAAAAGAGCTGTCCCAGGTATTGTACCTGCAATAGAGATACCCCCAAAAGAGCAGTCTAAGGTCTTGAACCTACCCTGGAGATACCCCCAAAAGAGCTCTCTAAGGTCCTGAATCTACTCTAGAGATATCTCCAAAAGAACTATCCCAGGTGCTGAACCTGCTCTAGCAATACCTCCAAAAGAGCTCTCTAAGGTTCTGAACCTAGTCTGGGAATACCACCAAAATAGCTCTCTAAGGTGCTGAACTTACTCTGGAGATACTTCCAAAGAACTGTCTAAGGTCCTGAACCTACTCTGGAGATATCTCCAAAAGAACTATCCCAGGTGCTGAACCTCCTCTAGCAATACCATCAAAAGAGCTCTCTCAGGTGCTGAACCTGCTCTGGAGATACTTCCAAGAGAGCTGTCCCAGGTGTTGAACCCCCTCTAGAGATACCTCCGAAAGAATGGTCCAAGATGCTGATTTAGATTCCACCTAGACATTAGGAAGAACTCACTGATGATAAGAGCTGTTTGACAATGGAAGATGCTGCCTCAGAGAGTGGTGTAGTCTCCTTCTTGGAAGGTTTTTAAGCAGAGGCTGGGTGAGTATCTGTCAGGAACATTTTGGTGGTGTCTTCCTGCATGGCAGAAGGGGGTTGACCTGGATGCTCCTCGGGGACTCTTCCAGCTCTTTCATTCTATGATTCTGTGATTCTAACATTTCGGGACAATCTGTCTGGGATCTGATAACCCTGTCCCCACGGGTCTCTGACAAATTAACCTGCAAACCGGGCGAGAAAGAGACTATCGGTAACCTATGGAAACATTGACAAAAGGGAACAATTGTTCGCGGTGCTGGGAAATCTCTTTAATCATTTTGTTTTCAGTCAGGAAGGCCCCTCCAGGGGCCTAGATTTCTAAGGAAATTCTGTAAAGTTACCGAGAGATAATATCTCGCCGGGAACATGCAGGAATCAAACAAACTCTCAGTGTGTGGGCCCACGCTCTTCCACACGCACAATACCTGCTTGTCATATTAAAATGGATTCCATTTAAAGATATAACAAGAGATATGTAAATGCCCCCAGACAGACAGCGATATCCAGTTGTTGGATGTTGGCAGGGAGTCTGCCTGGGACATCAGCTTTTCTTGCGGCTTCCATAATTGGTAGCGTTCATGTCAGGGCTTCGTAGTCCTCTTTTTATTTGCCATATCTGTTCAAGGTCCTGATGCATCAATTGCAGAATCATCCAACCTTAGAGTTGGAAATGATCTCAAAGGTCATCTAATCTGACCCCGTGCCATGTAAGATCTACAACCAAAGCACTCCTGGAAGATATGTACCAAATTTAGATTGGAAATTAGAAGGGGAAGGATCATAGAATCACAGAGCTAGAAAAGACCTAAAGGGCCATCCTGTCCAACCTGATGCAGTGCAGGAACTCAGAATCAAAGGGAGAGTTGAGGTGAACAAGGTGAATATGACCTGGAGCAACAGATGCAAACTACTGGAAAAGGGATTCCACCTCAATATTAGAGGAACTTCCTGACATTAGGAAGTGTTTGAAAGTGGAAGATGCTCCCTCAGAGAGTGGTGGAGTGTCCTTCTTTGGAAGTCTTTACATAGAGTCTGGATGGCCATCTCCTGGGGAGCTCCCTTCCAACTCTGCAATTCTATGATTCTATGAACCTTGGTCAAGTCACACTCTCTCAGCCTCAGAGAAAGGCCATGGCAAACCTCCTCCGAACCAGCCTTGCCAAGAAAACCCTGCGATAGCGTCGTCCATTAGTTGGAAACAGCACACAACAACATGCCGCTTTGAATCCCATTATGGTGGAGAAAGGTGGGATATAAATCCCATAAATAAATAAACAAATAAAACAACAAAGTGTGTAGGAGCCCTGGTGGCACAGGGGTTAAATGCTGTTACTGCAGCCACAAGGTTGTGAGTTCGATCCCAAGGCTCCAAGGTTGACTCAGTCTTCCATCCTTTTGTAGGCCAGTAAAAGGATTATCCAGCTTGTTGGGGGCAATTGGCTTGCAGACTGCAAACTGCTTAGAGAGTGTTGCGTTCACTATGAAGCAGTATAGAAACGTAAATGCTTTTGCTATTGCTACCTTTGTTCTGATGTTGACTGTGCCGGACGTCATCTGGATGTCACCAGAACCAGGGCTTGGTCCATGCATCGTCCAAAAAGGATGCCACCAGAATGGATGGAAGATGGGAATATTTGGCTCATACGGACAAGGCCTAAGAGGAAACCTGATGCCGATTCGCCACAACCCTGATGTGGATGTCAAAGCCACCAGCTGCCTCCGACAGACCTCTTGTCCTCCGCAGCTGTTGCCTTGAGCCTCCTCCGCATCTGTTTCTTTCCCAGAAAGACCCAGAAGGAGGAAAATGTGAGCTTGTCTTCCTTCTCCTCTCCTTCTCTCTACGATTCTTCCCCCACTGTCCTCCCAGTTCTTTATTCCCAATGGCAGCCTGGCCAGTGTCTAACTTTAAACACTGTCGCAATTTCTTCCCAAACCGTGAAGCTTAAATGCGATGAATCATTCATACTGGGTAGTGGGGAAGGCATGGGGACTGGGGTGTGGAAAAGGAGATCGGAATTGAAAACAGCCCTGGTGTGTTATATATTTTTTCTCTCTCTCTCTGTGTTTCTTCTTCTGCTTCTTCTTTTTGCCCGCATGCCTCCGCATGAAATATTCAGTGGAGCACCGAGGCTTATTGCATGCAGGGGCTGGAGTGGGCTGCACCCTCCTCTCGGCATGTTCAGAAACTGAGACACGGTTCGCCGTAGGAAAGAAGAAGAAGAAGGAAAGCATCAGATGCAGGCAGCAATAGATGCCACAGCAGGTTGAGTGTTGGGCGGTGAAGTCTCTCCTCCACCAAAGCCAACCCAGTTCCCTCTGATCTTCTCGCTCTCTTATCAATATATATTAAATCCAGGCATGACTGAGGCTGGCAGGGCCCCATTGCAGATGCCGCCTCATGGAATCCTAGAGTTGGAAGAGAACCTAAGGGCCATCCAATCCAACCTTTTTCTGCTGTGCAAGAAGACAGAGCATCATATTGTTGGAAGAGTCCTCAAGGGGCATCTAATCCAACCCCATTCTGCCATGCAGGAACACACAGAATCCTAGAGTTGGAAGAGACCTCAAGAGCCAGCTGGTCCTACCCCATTCTGCCATGCAGGAAGACACAGAATAGAGCTGGAAGAGACCTCACGGGTCATCTAATCCAACCCTATTCTGCCATACAAGAATACACAGGATCCTACAGCTTGAAGATCCCTCAAAGGTCATCCAATCCAACCCCTTTCTGCCATGCAGGAAGACACAGAATCCTAGAGTTGGAAGAGACCTCAGAGGCCATCCCATCCAACTCACTTCTGCCATGCAGAAAGACAGAAAATCCTAGAGTTGGAAGAAACCCCAAGGGCTATCCAACCCAGACCCCTTCTGCCATGCAGCAATAGATAGAATCTGGAGTTGGAAGAGATCCCAAGGGCCATATAATCCAACCCCTTTCTGCCAAAGGTCCACTGCAGAAGAAATCCAATATTACACCAGTCGCTACCAATCCCTGCAACCTAAAGCACAACTCAGCAACTCGATCTGGAAAATCACAGTGGAACGGTGTGAACCCCTTCCAAAAAGGGGTGAGATCCCTCTCCAGATCCAACAGAAGACTGTTCCACAGATGTGGAGCCAGATCTCAGCAGGCTCACAGTCCCCAGCATGTCAGCGAAACAGGCAATAATCTTTTGCCTTTGGATCTTACATTCCTAGATGTTGCATGCCATGCTAGCCAAACTGCCGACTACTGGGGGAGATTAGCACGCAGAGCCCGAAATACCAAAAAATTAATCAGGGCCCCTGGTTAAATTGAACGAAATTAAAAATTGAAGCCAGAATCCGTTAGGTGTGTATGTCGGCAGATGTCAGGACGCTAGGAATCGGGGGCTAAAAATTCTAGTTATCATTACCAAAGGGCATGATGATGTGTTGTTCTAGGATGATTAAAGGTAATGGTTGGAACTTAAGGGAGGAAAGGGTATTTGCATGTTAAACAGCATCAAATATTCATCTAGCCTCTCGTAATTTGTAGCTCCAGAACTCATCTTGCATCTTCTCGGAGACAAAATGGGCATGTTTATCAGCACCAATGGTAAGTTGCGTTTGCAGATGCCATACCTCCCAACTGTCCCAATTTGGCTGGGACAGTTCTCTGTCATCTCGTTTTTTTCAGTTGCTTTTAAAATGTCCCAACTTTTTTCTCCTCCTCCCACTTTCTCACTTTGCTGCATTGCTACAAACTGACTTCAAAGTGCAAAAGTGGTTTGCACATAATTGAGTTCAGAAGAATCCTAGAATCCTAGAATTGGAAGGGACCCCAAGGGTCATCCAGTCCAACCCCATTCTCCCATGTAGGAAGACATGATCCAAGCACACCCAAATGATAGCCATCCAGCCTCTGGTTAAAAGCCTTCAAAGAAGACTCCACCACCCTCCAAGGCAACATCTTCCACCATCAAACAGCTTTTACCGTAAGGAAATTCTTCCTAAGGTTTAGGTGGAATCTCTTTCCTTGACGTTTGCATCTATTGCTTCGTGCCCTAGTCTCCGGAGCAGCAGAAAACAAGCTTGCTCTATCCTCAATAGGACATCCCTACAAATATTTATCTATCATGTCCCGCTTGACTTTCTCTTCTCCAGGCTAAACATCCCCAGCTACCTAAGCCACTCCTCATAGGGCTTTATAGTTTCCAGGCCTTTCGCCGTTTTGGCCGTCTTCCTCTGGACACGCTTCAGCTTCTCAACATCCTTTTTGAATTGTGATGCCCAGAACTGGACACAATATTCCAAATGAGGCCTGACTAAAGCAGAGGAGAATGGTGCTATTACTTCCCTTGATCTAGACACTACACTACTATCAATGCCACCTAGAATCACATTGGCTTTCTTAGCTGTCGCATACACACTGCTGGTTCATGTTCAGCTTGTGGTCCACTAAGACTCCTAGATCCCTTTTGGATGAACTGCTATCAAAATAAGTGTCACCCATCTTATGTCTGTGCTGGAGAGGATAAGGATTGGATGGATCTCAGCCTTCCCAGTAAGCTCAGCAAAAGTGAACTGGTGCAATCCCTCTTAGGTTGTGTATCTTCTCTCATGAATAACTTTTGTCATCTTGACCACACTCTGATGTTGCATGGCCATACCTGCCCCACTTTTCAGTTGTGAAATGTTGGATCTAATGCTAGATGATACATTTCTTATACCTTTTTTTTAAAGGTGGTTGCCCTTGTGTGCCTTCAAGTTGTTTCCCACTTACAGAAACCCTAAGACAAAACTATCCTTGGGTTTTCTTGGGTAGGTTTCTTCAGAGCAGGTTTGCGATTGCTTTTCTCAAGCTGAGAGAGTGTGACTTACCTAAGGTCCTTCAGTGGGTTTCCCTGGCCAAGGGGGATTTGAACTATGCTCTCACAAAATCCTAGCCCAATGCCACAACTGTGTTGGTGCTCCTTGAGGTGGAAGCATTACAAATTCCACATGTAGGCCTGAAACCTATTAATCCCGACTAGAGTAGACCCATTGGGCAGATGGCATTTGCAGAGATGTGGACTTATCATTCAGCAATTGATAAATTGGGTCGACAGTGGTTCCCTCCACATTTGGTGGGGTTTGGGGTGAAGGACCCCCATAAATGTGGGAAAACCACACATAAAAAAAGACTATTCTTTTTATCTAAGAAAACACCTCTCTAGGAATCTCCAGCTCCTCCAGTGCAACTCTATGGTCAACGCATGCCAGAAATTGATCATGGAATCATGCTGGAGGACCTACAATGCCTAGAGAAGTGTGTTCTCTTGGAACATCTAGGTCCTTCAGCACAACTCTATGGTCAACATCCGGCAGAATTGTTCCGGAGGACTTCAAGATTCCTAGAGCAAACGTATTAACAAAAACAGCAAATAACCAAATCCACAAAAGTCAAAGCCGCAAATGCGGAGAGCCAACTGCACAAAAACAGCAGAATTCCAGCCACAAAACACAAAAGTTGCCCATCATGAAAGAAGTCAAATAAGAAGGTTAAACATTTCATCGGAAACCTTTCAGGATCCAAAGTAAAGCCTTCGTGATGAACATGTCTCATGGCCGACGGCTGCCTTGGTATTAACTTTGGCAAGCAGCTCCTCGTCCTGCGCTGTTTGCACAGACGCTTTGGGTGGGTGGGAAGAAATGATTGAGCGGCTTCTTGCAACTGTTTGCTCTTCCCTCGTGCTGAGAAGATGGGTTTCGCCTTCTCTGAGCTTTAAGCTCAGGGACTGAGGATGCGTGTGAGGATGCATCCACACTGGAGAAATAACCCGGTTTGGCATGGCTTTAACTGCCCTGGCTCAAGGCTATGGAATTCTGGGAGTTGGAGTTTGTTGTGGGGCTCAGAGTGGAGCAGTGTAAATACCACCCCCCCTGGTCTTGACACCCATTTTCTCTCTTGTCATTCTGACACCCCATTTTGTCTTTCTTACTATTTCGGGCATCCCTCACCTCTCTGTGCTTCTGACACTCGCATTCTCTCTCTGCCATTTTCTGATATCCCTCCTGCGTTCTCTTTTGCCAGAGATAAACAGACATGCTGCCAATCTTATTCTTTCTGACATTTCATTCTCTCTCTTTGTTCCTGACATTCACTTTTTTCTCTTTATGATCTCTCTCTCTCTCTCTCTCTCTCTCTCTATATATATATATATATATATATATATATTCTTTTTTCTCACCCCCCTCCCCTCTCTGTTGATGGTAGCTATCATCTTTCTTTCTCTCTTTCTGATACCTTCTCACTTTCTTCTTTCTAACAACTCTTCCCATCTCGGTTTCTTACCACAGTGACCATAAGGGCCATCCAATCCAAGAGGACATCATCAAAACACCCCGGACAGATGGCCATCCAGCCTCTGCTTAAAGACTTCCAAAGAAAGAATCTCCACCACCTTCCAAGGCAGCAGCTTCCACTGCTGAGCTAAGCTCAAGTCAAATCAAGTTGAGCCCAACTCAAGTTGAGCTGAAGTCAAGGGATTCTTCCTATTGTTGAAGTGGAATCTCTTTGTCTTATCATTTGAATCCATTGGTTCACATCTCTGGAGCAGCTGAAGAAATAAGCTGGCTCCATCTATATCTTCTACATGTCATACATTTAAAGATGGCTGCCATGTTACCTCTCAGTCTTCTCTTCTCCAAGCTAAATATACCCAATTCCCTAAGTCGTTCCTCATAACCCTTACTTTCCGGACCAAAGTGGTAGAATTCAAAAATATAGCTATGTTAGTCTGTAGATTCAGTATGCAGAGAGATCTTATAGCAAAGGTGAGACTAACTGAAAGAAAGAAGTCGGCAGCATGAACTTTCATAGACTTAAACCTACTTCCAATGCATCTGAGGGAAGCTCACACTGCCAACCTCCTTCTTTCAGTTAGTCTCAAAGGTGATACAAGATCTTTCCAGATCATAGGTCATACTTGGTCTGGATGCGCTCCAACATGTCCACATCCTTCTTGAATTGTGGTGCCCAGACCTGGACACAATATTTCAGGTGAGGTCTGACCTGAATAGCGTCATGCTACTATTCCTTTAATCTGGACACTATGCTCCTCTTGAATTGCACTGCCTACCACATTACACTGTTGACTCTGCTAAGACCCCCTAAATCTTTTTCTCAGGTGCTGTTTCTCTCCTTCCCTCTTTCCCTCTCCAATTCTTTCTCCTTTTCTCTTCTGCCCTGTCTCTCACAGCCTCACTACACAACGGGATCTTATAGCACCTTTGAGACTCATTGGGCAAAAGAAGTTGTAGAAGAAGCTTTCATAGACTTGGTCTCCTTCCTGGGACTCATGGAATAAGCTGATGCCCAGGAAGAGATGTACAACTGGCTAAGAGCATCCGGTGTTGCAGTATGTGTAGTGCGCCAGGAAGCCATTGTCTTTGTCCAATCCAGTGCTGATGGATTGGAATTTGTGGGTATATTGTAACTCTACTGTTTCTTTTTCCGAACTCCCTTTATAGATTAAAAAAAAATATCTCCCTTTGGGTTCCTTGAAGAGGAATCTTTCTTTGGGTGCCTCAGAGAATGATGGAGTCTCCTTCTTTGGAGGTTTTAAAACAGAGGATGGATGGCCATCTGTCCAGGAGTACTTGGATGGTGTTTTCCTGCATGGCAGAAGGGGGTCATACTAGACGGTCCTTGAGGTCTCTTCCAACCCTACAATCCTATGATTCTATGTTCCAAGCCCACATACACCACATTCCCATACTGCCTCCACCATTGATGTGGTCATTCACTCATCCTGGCTTTGAGCAACATCTTTCCTCCTGCCTTCGTCCCTCAAAGACCAGACTTAAAACTGAACTTGTCACCTCATCACCATACCCCCAAGTTTTCCATTTCTATGGGTATTCACAGAGTCACATTATAAAGGCCCTTCCTGGGCACCACTTCCCTCCATGCATCTGAGGGACCAAGTCTATGGAACCTGATGCTACAACTTCTCAGTTGGTCTCAAAGGTGCCACACGATCCCTTTGCATGATGATATCCAGACTAATATGCCTGTGTCTCTGCATCCTGACACAACGGGCTGCTGAGGAAGGGACCCCTCTTGCCAGCGGTCTGAATTGATTGCTTGCAAAATGCTTTTGAAATTAGGCTGGGGTTGGCACAAAGTCTGGGCGAGAGTTGCAGGTCACCCACCCCTTGCTCAGCAACATCTGTGCACCGGGCTGTCTTCTCTTCCCGCTGCCAGCACTGCGGCCGCAAGTCAACGCCTGGCGAAGCCTCTTCCAATCTTTGTAACTATGGTGGGCAAGTAAGAACAGTTGGGAGAAACAAGTCTCATGGGGTTCTGTTTCCACCTGGAGGCAAGCACTCTTCTGGGTGTACAAGGATGGAAGGAAGAGACGCACGTTCCTTTCGCCGATGCCTATGTGCGGGCAGAGTTTCTCAGCATTGGCAGGTAGATGAGCTACAGTTGGCGCCGGTGCTGACTGCGGCTCTGCAAATAGCACTTGGCTGGCATGCAAATTTATAGTTTTGTTTATTGTCATCACTGGACATCTGGGCTTTAATCTTCCCAGCCGAACAAAGCTGGAAAGGGCATGGGGATGGTAACAGCCACGCTGCTCAGCTAGGAAAACTGTCATGGACGAACAAACCGGCCAGATGGACAGCACATGGAGGCGGGGAGGAAATCAATGGTGCAGTGGGGGTGGAGAGAAAGGGAGAGGACCAGCGGGCGACTGCGTTTCATGAACTGTCGTTCAGCTGCAGTGGCCACCAAGCTGGTTTAGAAGCAAAAGACAGTCTGGACGCATAAGGGAGAGGGGCAAGTGGAAGCCAGGGTCAATAGCTGGTTCAGAAACCCCACTGTGGGAGACACAACTCCTCTGCAGACCTCCTCAGCTGGTGGAAAGCCCTCTGGATGTGATGCATTCCCACTGTGACATGATTTATTGGCCCAACAGCCAAGGAACGGTCGCTGCCAGAGAATGCCTGCCTATCTCAGCTCCAGCTGCTGTGTGTCATCACCTGCCTTGGAGCTTCTTTTAAGAAGCAGGAGTTAAATCAGGGCTCTGTCAGGCAATGCTTTATTTAACAGGAACGGCTTTTTCTCCATCCTCTTCCTCTTTCTCATGCGTTTTTCCATTGGGGTAGAGCTCTCACTTTAGTTTGCTGGGAAACCGGTGCTGGTAAACAACACTGAGATGCAAACACAGCCAGTGGTGGCCAGTGGTGTCTATGGTTTCCAGAAAACAAGAATTGATGCCATAGTATGGAGTGTGTTTATTGGAGGGGAACAGCAAACATATTAGGCAATGGGCTTGAGGCAAGACTCTAAAGGAATTGGGGGCTTCCTGTATGGCAAAAGCAATAACAATAGCATTTACATTTCTATGCCACTTCATAGGGAAGTCAGCACTCTCTAAGCAGTTTACAGTCTGTAAGCCAATTGCCCCCAACAAGCAGGGGGCTCATGTTACCAATCTACCAAAGGAGGGAAGGCTGAGTCAACCTTGGAACCCTAGGTCCAACTCATATGGTTGTGGCTGCAGTACTATGGCATTTAACCACTGCACCACCAAAGTATCCCTTCCATCACATAACCAGGGAGGAAAAAACAGGAGGTGGAAGCATTGTTCAAAGTAGAAAATTTCTGGATGAAATTAGGCCAGCAAGTCTGTCACTGAGAATATACAAGTCGCGAGTCACAGAATCATAGAATCACAGAGTTGGAAGAGACCTCAAGGGCCATCTGGTCCAACTCCCTTCTGTTATGCAGGAACTCACAATCCAAGCACACCTGCCAGATGGCCCCTGTTTAAAAATCTCCAAAGAAGGAGACTCCACCCCTCTCCAAGGAAGCATGTTTGAGTTGAGTTGGTGCATCATTTATTGCCAAGTTGAGTCCAAGTCAAGTCACTGACCAGTAGAATTCCAGTAGAAGTTCTAAGTTGAATCATTGAAGCGACTTGACTCCGAATCAATCATCTCAAGTCTCCACCACTGTTCCTGCTCCAGATCTCTCCAGAGATCCAATTCCAAGTTGAGTCAAGTCATGAAGCAACTCGAGTCCACCATTCCTGGCCCAGATCTCTCCAGAGATTCAAGTTCCAAGTCAACTCAAGTCATTGAAGCAACCTGAGTCCAAATCAAGTGACTTGACTCTCCACCACTGTTCCTGGCCCAGATCTCTCCAGAGATCAATTCTAAGTCAGGTCGAGTCACTGAAGCAACTTGAGCCCAAGTCAATCGACTCGAGTCTCCATCACCGTTCCTGGTGCAGATCTCTCCAGATCCTGAGCCAGTCGCTCTCCATTTTGGCTTGGCAACTGATTGTCTCACCAGCCCCATTGTTCTTCCCATCCCTCATGAACATGCTTCTTCCTATGGCCCTGATATTGTTGAATCTTAGTGATAAGTGATTCCCCCCTGTTCCAGCCCCAGGGACTTGCAGGCCCAGCAAAGAGATTAAAAGCCCAATCAGTGTGTTTAACTACTCTTTTTAATCATTTCCCATGAAGACGGGGAGCTGGCCAAGGACTCCTCTCTCCCTCCCTTGCCTGGCCTCTTGGTGGCCATTGCCTCTCGTGCTCCCTTGATATATGATTATTGATCGCCTTTGATTTAGGGCACGTCCCTGCCATTCATTGGGAAGCTCTGGGCTTGTCAGGTTGGCCATGGGTGGTCCCTCTCTGCAGCTCCAGGTGGGGGGCTAAGAGCGCCTTTCAAAGGTTAATATCTCTCTCAGAGAGCGTTGCCTGCTGTCATTTCTCCAAGGAGGGGAAAAAGGTTCAATGCGATTTCTTTTCATTGTTGAACTTGTCACTGTCGGAAACTCAGAAAGGGGGGATTTCCCTCCTTTTCTCTTTCTTTCTTCCATTTTAGAAACAGCAGACATAGGCCTGGATGACTTGAATCTCTCACATCGAATACCAATAAAAACCAACGAGATGCTTTCATCTCTTTTATTTACAGGATTTGGGGTGTGTGTGTGTGTGGATGTGGATGGTGAAGCAATATCTTGAATCCCCACCAGTCCCTTCAAGTCTTCAAATGTCTGATTTTTTAAAAAGATGGGGGCAATCTCCATCCCCAAACTATTCAGAAAGCCTCCTCAAATTATGAAAACATGGCAATTGCAAACCCACAAGCCCATTAAAACTCCATGCTGCCCCTGCTCCCCAATGTCTCCATTGCAAGCCCACCAAAACCCCACGCTGTACCCAGAATATCTGGTCTCCTGGAAAGCCCATAGGTTTACCTGAGCTGCATACTTCCCCAGTGCCTCCATTTTCCATTACAGTCCCACTAAAAATGGCCACAGAAATCGGTCATGATTTGAAGTTTAGGGATGGGCATTTTTCATTCTCAGCCAGATTGCTCCAGTGCCTCCCCAGATGACAAACTCCAGGATTCAAGGTGAGCATGAGCCAAAATGCAGCCTCTTTAAAAGCCAATATAATCCTCAGGTGCATCAATAGAAGTATAGTTTCTAGATCGAGGGAAGTCCGAGTGTCACTCTATTCTGTTTTGGTCAGGCCCCACCTGGAATATTGTGTCCATTTCCAGGCACTATAATTCAAGAAGGATGTTGAGAAGCTGGACCAAAATGGTGGAAGGTCTGGAAACCCTCAAGCCCTAGGGAGCTGGGTATGTTTAAGCCTGGGAAAGAGGTGACATTATAGTCATGTTTAAATATCTGAAGGGGATGAGGATGGAACAAGCTTGTTTTTTGTAGCTCCGGAGACTATGATCCGGAGCAATGGACTCAAGCTCCAGGAAAAGACATTCCACTTCAACATTAGGAAGAACTTCCTGATGGTAAGATCTGTTCAACAATGGAATCGACTGCCTTGGAGAGTGATGGCGTCTCCTTCTTTGGAGGTTTGGAGATGGATTGCCATTTGCCCCAAGGAGGACTTTGATGGTGTCTTCTTGAATGGCAGAATGGGATTGGACTGGATGACCCTTGGGGTCTCTTCCATCTCTAGGATGCTATGATCCCATAGGACAGAAATATGGCAGCTGAAGGGGAATCATGGTGCCATAACTGGTTTGAGGATTCAGGTGAACAAGGTCAGATCTGGTTCAAAGGCAGACCGAATGGCTTCCCCACTCCGTCCTTATCAAGGCCAAGCTTTGCTTTATTAGCACGTCTTCTGGATTGCTTGTCATGCCAAGCCGTGTCTCTTGAAAGTGCGCTGAGTGCGCACGGGAAGGAGATAATAGGATCAGGGTTATTTATTTATTTAGGTCTCTGCTCCATTTCGGGAAGAGCTCAGCCTCCAAATGACTGCCTCCTATCAGGCTGGCGATCTGCGAGGAGGTGAACAGCCGAGACTCGAGTAGCAAAGAGACTCAGAGCCCGCTGGGTCATTATCTCCAATCAGATTAGAAGGAAAGGGGAAGGGAACAAAAGATGAAAAGGAAAGAAAAATAAGAGGAGAGATTTAGAAAAATTAAGACAACAAACCTGTCAGGCCACAGGCCATCTTTTCAAGCCAGCTCTGAGAGCTAACGTCTCTCAGGGGAGCTACGACTAGCGATGGAAGCCGGTGGCTGCCATGTCATAGGGGGCGTTGAGTCCGCTCTGGGTTTTAGTTCGAACTGTGTCAAAGCAGAGCAATCCAAATAGGTTTTGCAGAGCCGTCGCTCTTTCCTGAAAGCATGGTTGTATGAGGAAGCCTACCCAAATGTATATGAAAGGATACCATGTGGAAGAGGGAGCAAGCTTGTTTTCTGCTGCTCTAGAGATTCAGATATTGAGCAATGGCTTCATGCAAGAGGAAAAGAGATTCCACCTCAACATTAGGAAGAACTTCCTGATAGTACAAGCTGTTCGACAGTACATGTCTCTAATGTTACTCACAGATCAGATGGTATTTGTGGTCCTTGGTGTTTCTGGATAGCTGGGAGGCTGGATTCCATTATCTGGCTCCACCATCCTCCCAGTTGCAGAGCTGCTGGTGAGAAGCTCCTTATGGTCTGCCTAGTGAGAGCCAGAGATAAAGGCAGACAGACCAAGATCTTCAGGTTGTTTCCTGGCTTTAAAAAAATAACCCTCTCAGAACCATCTCAAAGGTTCATGCTTCTCCCCAGCTGCCCATCTCATTGGACAAATCCCAACTGATCTGTGAGTAACATTAGGAAAATGTACCAGACAGTTTGGTACTATTGGTTCCCGATTGGCAAAGGGGTCAGACAAGGCTGTATCCTATCACTCTATCTGTTCAACTTGTATGCAGAACATATTATAGGAAATGCAGGATTGGACACGAAAGAAGGAGAAGTGAAAATAGGAGGAAGGGATATCAACAATCTAAGATACGCAGACGACACCATACTACTAGCAGAAAGCCTCCCAGACCTGGAACACCGACTAAGGAAGATTAAGGAAGAAAGTGCAAAGGCAGGCTTAATGTTGAACATAAAGAGAACAAAAAGAGGACCTTCATAGAATTAGTAAAATAGTTCCCATACTTGGGATCAAACATTGATAGAAATGGGGATTGCAGTCAGGAAATCAGAAGAAAATTTAGAATGGGGAGGGCGGCTATGAAAGAACAAGAAAAGATCCTACAATGCAAAGATATACAACTGAGCGCAAAAGTTAAAATCATACAAGGCACTGTATTCCCTATTACCACGAATGGAAGTGACAGCTGGACAGTTAAGAAAGAAGATAGGAAGAAAGTCCATTCATTTGAGATTTGCTGGAGAAGAGTGCTGGGGATCTCATGGACGGCCAAAAGGACAAACAAATGGGTCCTAGAGCAGATCAAGCTGGAAGAAGGCAAGATGACCAAAGTGAAGCTGTCGTACTCTGGACACATCATGAGAAGGAAGGACTCATTAGAAAAGACAATGATGCTGGGAAAAGTGGAGGGGAAGAGGAAGAGAGGAAGACCACAGGGCAGATCGATGGTGGACTCTATGAAGGAGGTCACTATGAATTTTATGGGGTTGCAGGAATGAAGCAGAGCAGGGGAGGACAGAGGGTCTTGGAGATGCCTCATCCATAGGGTCGCCATGAGTCAAGATCGACTCAGAAGCACTTAACAACAATAACCAGACAGTGGTGTTAGGACCTTTTAATTTCTTTTCCTAGTTTGGTTGAACCAATTTGGCTCTGTAACTTGTACTTTCTTGTCTGTATCTCATCACCGATGATGTGGACCCCCCCCCCATTAACATGCAACTGTATCTCCTCCCACATTTAATCCTTTGTTATCTGGGGAGAAGACTCTGATAAACGGACTCCCATTTATCACAACTCCCAAACTGAGAACCTGTGTTTTCAGGGAGAACATAACACCATCTAATACATGCTGGATCCCTATTCCCAGATCTGTCTTTGGACTGGCCAAGAACACCTCTGGTTCTTTTGCACAGAAAATAGCCTACTTTGCACTAGAAACTGCATTTTCCTTGCAGAAAATAACATTTCTATGCAGGAATATTCTGTGCAAAAATGCACTGTGTGTGAATTTTTCAGGAAATCAATCCCTATTTCTGAATCGGCTCCAGGAAAGTGCATTTATTTCATAGGAATTCTCACGATGGGAAGGAAAATTGCGGGCGACTCCTGGCTTCCTTTGAAGGGACACTTAGTGATGAATAGCATCCATACTACGCATCCCATCTCTCTCTTAGTCCGAGACCATATGGGTTGCATCAATTCGGACTAGAAGTTGCAAAGATCAAATATCTCCGACGCAGCTCTCCAGATCAGCTCTTCACATCTAACACGGTTTGATTTCAGGTTGTCGGTCCAATGAGGCTCTTCTACACTTCTGTCCGTTGCTAAGAGAGAGAAAAAGAAGGCAAAGAAAGAAAGAAATTTAAAAAGAGGAAATCAATGAAGGCAAAGCTGCTTTCTTGGCGATAAGGAACACACGGCGAAGTTTCCCCTTGGCAGCGTGTGTTGTGCAAAGATGTAATTGGAAGGCAAGAGGGAAATGTATGTTTGTGTAATGTGGATAAGAGAGCGGACGCATGGAGAAAGACTTCTTTCTACCCACCAATAAATATCGCTTAAAACAAAGCCAAGGATTAATTGCAGCCGGTCGAGAGCTGGAAGAGGGAGAGTTTGGCTTGGAGACTTTGCAAAAGTAGAAGGCGGCATAAGAAGGAGGAAGAAGGCACGGCTTTCTACGAAGGATCTAAGTTCTCCCTTGATGTATCCCTCAAGAGATCAATGAGAAACCTAAAAATGTCTTCCAGCCCTGGGTCACCATGAGATGGTTGCCTTTTCAGAGGGAGGTTGGTCATGGAGGAGAATGACGTCTGCGCATTGTAGCGCATTTCTGTAAAATGTGCAATACTGGAAAATGCAGGGAGTGTTGCTCTGCTACTTGAGCTACTAAATGGATTCACGTTCGGTGAGTTGTTTGTGTCTTTTGGCTTCGCAATGAGGTTAGTTTTGCACAGAAACACAAATTCTCCCTCTTGCACATACACATAGCTGTGTGAAACATCGAATCGTAGAATCGTAGAGTTGGAAGAGACCCCCAAAGCCCATCCAGTTCAACCCCTTCTGCCATGCAGGAACACACCGTCAAAGTACTCCTGACAGATGGCCATCCTGCCTCTGTTTAAAAACCTTCTTTGAAATCTTCAAAAACTTTAAAAACCTGTGAAGAGTTCTTCAATGGTGTCTTCTTGCATGACAGATTGGGGTTGGATCGGATGGCCCTTGGGGTCCCTTCCAGCTCCTATGGCCATCACTGATATATTAGCCATGGCTTTGTACAACCTCAATTGCAACTTCATGGGAAACGTAACTTCTCTGTCTTCAAAAATAATCATACTAAATCTATCAGGTTCTTCCCCGCCTTCCCCAAAAGTAAAGCCTAAAATACAGGTTCATCCTGTTCGATCCCAATGTAACTTCACACAAAAAATATCATTTGAAATGGCACGTCCCCCATTAATCCATAAGCAAAGTTCACAATTCTTGTACTCTTATTAAGTTTCTCATATACTGACATATACACATACACAGTGATACATACACAAACTCACTCACATACATACACACACACGCACACAGGGTCGGAAAAGGAGAAGGAGAGAGAGATTTCATATATTTCATCTCTGGTTTTTCTATATATGCAAATATTCCAACAACTGCAAAACTCTGACATCCAAAACACTTCTGGTCCCAAGCGTTTCAAATAAGGGAGATGAAACCTGTACAGCTTCCCTAGACATCTGTCCTGTTAACAATAAGTGGAGTCTTATGAATGTCTACTCAGAAATGCATTTGATCGAAATGAATGGGACCTGCACCCAGGTAAGTAGATAAGTGTAATAATATCTTATGAGAAACAAGGCCCACTGAGTTAAATGGGCTTTACTCCCAGGTAAGAGTACCTATACATTACAAAATACTGCTAATATAGTAGCAATGAACCACAATGGCTAATACAGAATTTGCATGGTCTTGTAATCTCAGACTAGGATAGGCATGCTTGACAAATGGCCATTCAGCCTCTGTTTGAAATCTTCCAAAGAAGGAGACTCCATCATCCTTGGCAGTGTCTTCCACTGTTGAACAGGTCTCTCCATCAAGTAGTTCCTCCTAAGGTTTAGGTGGAACCTCTTTTCCTGTAGCTTGAATCCATTGCTCCATGTCCTGGTTTCTGGAGCAACAGGAATAAAGTTTGCTCCTTCCTCAATGGGACATCCCTTCAAATATTTAAACATGGCCCCATGTCACCCCTTAACCTTCTCTTCTCCAGGCTAAACATCCCCAGCTCCCTAAGCCATTCTCCAAAGGGCTTGCTGGCTTCCAGACCTTCCACCATTTTGGTTGTCCTTCTTAGGACATCCTCCAGCTTGTCCTTCTTGAATTGTGGTATCCAGAACTGGACAAAGTATTCCAGGTAAGGTTTAAGCAAAGCAGAATAGGGTGGTACAAAATGATCAAAGGTTTGGGAATAGCTTGTGGCAGTGGTTTCCAAACTTTGGTCCTCTAGATGTTTTGGACTTCGGCTTCCAGAATTCCTGACAGTTGGACAAGCTGAAAAGGGCTTCTGGGAGTTGAAGTCCAAAACACCAAATGGATCAAACTTTGGGAATTGCCGGCTTTTGGAGTTGGGTATGTTTAGCTTAGAGAAGGGAAGGCTGAGGATGTGATAATTATCTTTAAATATCTGAAGGGATGTCATGTAGAACATGGTGCAAGCTTGTTTCCTGCTGCTCCAGAGGTCAGAACATGAAGCAATGGATTCCAATTACAAGAAAAGCAATTCCACCTAAACATTAGGAAGAATGTCTTGACTGTAAGCTATTGACTATCTTGTCAGGTAGTAGATTCATTGTCTTTGGAGGTCTTTACACAGAGGTATCTTTCAGCAGGGCTTTAGTGGTGTCTTCCTTCATGGTAGGAGGTTGGATATGTGCAAGTGTGGTCTGAGCGTTAGACTAGGACTTTGGAAATCAGGGTTCAAATCCTGACTCTGTCGTGTAAACCACTGGGTGACCTTAGGCAAGTCACACACTCTCAGCCCCAGAAACCTCCATGATAGCATCACCTTAGGGTCACCATAAGTCAGAAATTACTGGAAGGCACACAACAACAAAGAGTAGTCCATTGAATTAGATTCCATGGCAAGTCATATTCTCCCAGCCTCCGAGGATGGCAATGGTAGGCTCCTCTGAAGAAACGTGCCAAGTAAACCCCACCATAGGGTCACCTTAAGGTTGCCATAAGTTGGAAACAACTTGAAGGCACACAACACACACACACACAAAAGGAGGTTGGATGAAATGACTGTTATGGTTCCTTCTAAACCTCAGATTCTATGTTTGTCACAATGTGGAGAAAGGAAGGGCACACAAAACAGAGAAGGCATTTTAAAACAGAAAGGCAAATCTACCCTGGGTTTGATTCAAAGCTTTAGGAACTGTCCATGGTGCCCAACTTGATCCTCAAATAGTTTCAGCACTGTGGACAGCTCATTTTAGAGTCTCCAGACTTAAAAGCCCCATGTGGACGTGGAAGCAAGCTGGCACGAAAGCGTGCCACACTGAAACATTTTGTTCCCTTCTCGCCGATTGTTGCTGTTGTGCTGCGACATCCATTTCCTGAGCTTCTGAAAAAAGCGGCATCTGTTTCCCTACCCTCGTTTTTCATCCTGCGCTCCTTTGGTGCCGCTCTGCCTGTTCTTCTTCTTGTTCCGGACTTGTTTTGCAAGGCGAGGGGTGCTCTGCTAGCAATGAGGGTGAGACCCCCCTCAGTGCTGGGGGGGGCATCATGAGATCTAATTAATTGCTAATTAACATCAGCAAACAACGGCCTGTGATCCTCGTCAGGCAGAAGGGGGTGCTAATTACAGCCATTGCGGCTGGAGATTGGGAGAGAGATTTCCGAAAACCCAGGGAGTGGAGAGCATCTGGACAGGAGGTGTCTTGGCATGACCCCCTGCTATTTCTTCAATCTCATTGGAACCCAAAGAACAGATTCCCAAGCATCAGATGCCTCCTTTTCTTTTTCCAGAGGGAAAAGAAAAATGAAACCATGGGCAGAATGCTGTGGGTGAATTACGAAGGTGCAAGTAGGATTTCAACTTGCCACCACAGTTCACCTTTCCATTCATTGCGCAGCTTGGAATTCTGTTCCAACGATGCAATGGCACAAATTCCTGAGACCATCTTGAAATCAGTGTGGCCCTTCCAACAGGACCATTCCCTTGTTGTTAGAGAGGTGTAAATAGAGAATCATAGCATCCTAGAGTTGTAAGAAACCCCAAGGGTCATCCAATCGAATCCCATTCTGCCATGCAGGAAGACATAAGCAAAGCACCCCCAACAGATGGCCATCCAGCTTCTGTTTAAAAACCTCCAAAGAAGGAGACTCCTCCATCCTCCAGCATATTCCACTATCAAACAGCTTTGACCATCAGGAAGTTCTTCCTAATGTTTAAATGGAATCTTTTTTCCTGTGGCTTGACTCCATTGCTCCATGTCCTAGTCTCTGGAGCAGCAGAAAACAAGCTTACTCCATTCTCATCATGGCATCCCTTCAAATATATAAACATGGCTATCATGTCACTTTTAACTCTCTTCTTCAGGCTAAACATCCCCAGCTCCCCAAGTCACTACTCAGAGGACATGGTAGTTTCCAGACCCTTCACCATTTTGGTCACCCTTCCCTGGACATGCTCCAGCTTGTCCACATCCTTCTTGAATTGTGATGCTCAGAACTGGACACAGTATTACCGGTGAGGCCTGACCAAAGTGGAACAGAGTGACACTATTCCCTCCATCTAGACGCTGTACTCCTATGGATGCATCCTGGAATTGCATTGGCCTTTTTAGCTGCTGCATCATAATGTTCACCTTGTAGCCTTAATTGATAATAATATTCTTATTGTTGCTGTTCTTGTTGGCCAGAATCCTAGGGGGAACTTCTATCTTCATACATGTAATTTGAAATCTTTGGGAATTAGAATTCAATTCATATCCAGTAAAGGGGCTGCTGTGAATTACTATGTAAGGGAGACAGCAAAGGTTACACATACACATGGAGATATATGCAAAGCGGATTAGGAGATCAGGACACTTGCTTAGGAGCCCTGGTGGCACAATAATTAAATGCCGGCCATGCAGCCACAAGGTTGTGAGTTCGATCCCAGGGCTCTAAGATTGACTCAGCCTTCCATCCTTTCATAGGTCAGTAAAAGGAGTACCCAGCTTGTTAGGGGCAATTGGCTTACAGATCATAAACCTCTTAAAGAGTGCTGAGTTCACTGGTAAGCGGTATAGAAACGTAAATGCTATTGCTGCTGATGCACACCAGTAGAGGCTGAAAGAGCAGATTGCCCAAAAGCGAATCGCTGAAAAGTGGGAGAGGGCTGCACTAAAAACATATAGTGGGTGCTTGGTATCCCTGGGGTTTGGTTTCAGGATCCCCCAATCCCATTAAATACAATGCCAGAATAAAATGGTGTCTCTTATATAAAATGGCAAATGTCAGGTTTGCTTTTTGAAAGTGTGTGTGTGTGTGTGTGTGTGTGTGTGTGTAGTCAACCCATGAATAGTTGAATCAACGGATAAGGAATCTGTGGAAAGGGAAGGCTGACTATACCCTCTATGTTTTTGAAAAAGTGAAAAATCCAATCTAAATGTGAAACAGTCTCGCAGACAGAAACTCAACCAGCTTTGCTTTCGATCAGGGGCAAAGAGGCACACACAGACCTGTGGTGATTGTTGAACTGGAACTCCCATCATCCTTTTAACTCTGGCTAGGACTGATAGGGATTGTAGCCGACCATAACCTCCCGAAGGTTGCATGGTGCCCACCCCTGCCTTCCTAATTGAAAGGTTACGAAGAATGGACCGCGGAACAAGCACAGCTAGGGAAGAATGGTGGGTTTGTTTCCAGTGCACTTGGTGCCATTCTTAAAATCAATAAATGTAGAAACCGGGAGGGAAAAACCAGTAACCAAGGTAGCGGCCTTGCTCATTCATTTGCCACCACTTCTCTGCACACAGAGGCGATGCTCGCCAACATTGCAATAGGACAGGTTTGGCGCCAGTGCCAGCCAAATTTATTTTCTCACAGACGGGTGGCTCTCGCTCCTTATCCCATCCCTGCACATGGTGGTCCTGGATTAGTCTCAGCGCCATCTTTTGCTTCCTAATCCCTGGAGGAGAGGCGAACCAGTGGCTGGGGGAAGAACAGTAGATAGGAAAGAGAGGGGGGCATATTGACAAGGAACAAATTTTGCTTCTGGATGTTGGCCGGCTTTAGGGAACAGAGAGGTATTGCATCCAGGAGATGAAAGGAACCAGAATGGAACCAGAAGGAAAACTGGGGTAGGAAACAAAGGATGGAATTCTTGCAGGGTTGCCAGATTTCTGGGCCTACCTCGAGTCTCCAGTTTTCATCAGGCATCTCCCTTACATAGCAATTTAACAGCAGCCCTTTTACTGGATATGATTTGAGTTTGCCAAGAGATGAGTTTGCAGAGTCTACAGTTTGGGGGAGATTTGGGGGAGATCAGCTTCTGAAAAGAGGAAAGGCCTGGATGCAAAACTCCAGGTTTCCAAGTAGACAGCCAGTTTACAAATGACAACCCTGAATTATGACTTGCATGCATATGTACTGTATGAGCCTTCAAGGTGTCTGTCGACTTATGGAGACCTCACGAAATTCACCTCTGTTGTTGCTGTTTTGTGCCTTCAAGCCGTTTCTGACTTATGGCAACCCTAAAGAAAATCTATCCCGATATTTTCTTGGTAACATTTGTTCCAAGGAGGTTTGCCATTGCCTTCCCCTGAGGCTGAGAGTGTGTGACTTGCCCAAGGTGGGTTTCCATGGTTGCACAGGGAATCGAACCCTGGTCTCGAGAGTCCTAGTCCAACATTCAAACCATTACATCTATGAAGACCTTTAAATCTCTATGTGGCTTAGATCTAGGCTATGTGGGAGTTAGTGTGGTGTGCAATGACAAACCTCCTCTGAACAATTATTTCCAAGGAAGCCCCATGATAGTTTTGCCTTAGCATTGCCATGAGTCAGAAACGACTTGAAGACACACAACAACAGCAACAACAACCAGAAGGACTGTATCTTCCCATATAACCCTGCCTAAGACTGTGGAGGGAGTCACTTCTCTTAATCCCACCACCCTGAAAGGCTCATTTGCCTTGTTGTTGTGTTGTTATGTGCCTTCAGGTTGTTTCTGACCTATGGGGACCCAAATGAAAACCTATCATAGGGTCTTCTCTGGGGCTGAGAGTGTGTGACTCACCCAAGATCACCGAGTGGGTTTCCATGGGTAAGTGATGAATTGGACCCCAATCTCCAGTCATTGTCCAATGCTCAAATCATTATGCCGTGTTGTCTGTCTATCATTTCAATTGGACTTAATTAATTGTGGCCCCAGTTCAACTCAGGGTGCATCTACACTGTAGAACGAATGTAGTTTGACACTACTCTAACTGCCGTGGTTTCATCCTACAGAATATAGGAATGTGTAGTTTTGCAAAGCACCAGCGCTCTGTGGCAGGGAAGGTGAAAAATCTTGTAAAACTACAAACCCCAGGATTCCATAGGATGGCGCTACAGCACTTTAAGTGGCACAAAACTGCATTATTTCTACAGTGTAGATACTTCTCACGCCTTTGGGTCTGCCTCCTAGTATCCTCTTTGTGTGTGTGTGTGCAGTTCCATACATGAAGTTGCTCTGGACATGGAAATGAGCCATCTCATGAAGGTGGCTTCTTTCGTTCTCCAAAAAAGCCAAAAAGGAGCTCCCATGAAATTTAAAATTTGGGAAGCTGCCTGGTAGGAAGTGAAGCCATAAAGGCCATGAAAGAGAGCGTGGTATTTGCCAAGAGTTACTTCAGGCACGGAGAATGGAAGAGATCCTTCTCAGCTGGAGATGAGGTCAGTAGATGTCCTCCAGAAGCTGGCTGGGTTTCAAAGAAGCTCTTGGAAACCCTGCAGCTATGGTACATTTGTAAGCACACATTCTGGAAAGGGATGGCTCAGAAATCAGCCACAGATATCTGCTGGTATTGAATTTTCCATGTTTGGAAGGAACTGAGTCAGTGTGATGCAATGGTTGGAGGACTAAGACTCCAGGAGACCAAGATTTGGATCCCTGCTCAGCCCTAGAAACCCACCAGGCAACCCTGGGAAAATCACGCTCTCTCAGCCTCTGTGAAAGGCAATGGCAATCCCACTCTGGAGAAATCTTGGCAAGAAAACCCCATGATAGGTTCGCCTTAGGGTTGATATAGACTGGAAATGGTTTGAAGGCCCACAACAACAAGAAAACCTCACCGCCACCCACCCACCCATGGAAATGTGATGCACATTATTGGGGAATATAGCTTGGACCTGAATTGGGAATGAAGACCCATTCATGTTACAAGATCTAGTGGTTTGGGCATTGGATCGTGACTCTAGGAGACCAGGGTTCAAATCCTGGCTCATACATTAAATTCTTGCCAAGAAAACCCCATGATAGGTTTGCTTTAAGGTCGCCACAAATGCTCTGAAAGCTCACAGCAACAACAACAACAACATGTTATAAAATACTTGTTTCTAGTGGAGACCAGCATGATGTAGTGGATTGAGAGCTGGAATATGACTCTGGAAATCAGGGTTCAAATCCCATCTCAGACATGGAAATTCATGGGTGACCTCTGGCATATCACACTTTCTCAGCCTCAAAGGACGGCAAAGGCAAGCACCCTTCAGTGCTTCAGTTGCATGTTCCTGAAAAGCAGGGGGTCAGACTGGATGGCCTTTGGGGTCCCTTCCAACCCGGATTCGATGATTCTTCCTCCCAACTGATATGGAAATTGCCACCTGCAACTGGGTTGTTGGCAGGCTAACTACATGGACATGTCTCCTAGGTGAAAGGGAAGAGCTTGTGAGAGAGGTCATGAGGTCATAAAGGCTTTAGGATCAATGTCAGTGTATCCTCTGTCTCTCTTTTTTGAGGGATGGCTTGAAGCTCTTAAGGGAGATTAACCACACCAGTCAAGCTTCAAGTGAAAGATCACCTCTATTTCTTAACCCAAGGCCTGCATGTTCTACCTAACCATCTACGATCTGGTTTCATGAATGGTTCAGGTACCACCCAGTGGTTGCTTCTTCTGTCCATAAAGTCCTTCAAAGGTCTCTAGAGGGCCTACGCTAGAATGCCGGTTGCCACTCCATCTCCACTCCATGTGGTCCTGGTGATCATCCTCTTCTATATCTCCGCCAATGATGCCTTAATCCGTGCCGTCTACAACCACAATGGCATCAGCCAAGATTTCAAAGCCCAGCCTTCCGATTTCGGACCTCAGCTCTACCGCGAAGTTCTCCTGGGGTACATCGTTGAAGCCAAGCCGGCCAATGCATGCCACCCTATCCGAGCTCCACCACCGTGCAATGGTTCCTCTATTGCCTTTGTTGCTCTCATCCAGAGGTACAATTGCTCCTTCATCACCAAGGTCCTCCATGCCCAGAAGGCCGGGTACCATGCTGCCATCATCCACAATGTCAACTCACAAGCCCTGGTGATCATGCTGAGCGAAAATGAAGATGCCAAGGGGCAGGTGGGCATCCCTTCTGTCTTTATCGGCGAATCGGCTTCCACGCAGCTCAAATGGATCTTCTATTATGATCCGACGGCTTACATCATCCTGATCCCTGACTGCCCTTGGCCTTCTTGCTGGGGCAGCAGACACATCTGCCAGACGTCCCGTCCAAAAACCGGGAAAGTCTGTCCAAAGCAGACCTCTTCTTGCTTACCCAACCAGTGCCACTTCTTCAGCAGCAGCGACTTTTACTTCCTCTGCCTCGCATTCATGGCCTGGATAGCGACCATGTATGTGCTTTGCCATATGTATTAGTGACGTCTCAGGTTCGAGGTCCTACAGTGACTCTTTCCAAGGACTGTTATTCAGCAAAGTAATCAAATTAATACACTGACCCACAAAATGAGGTCTGTGGGTGTTTTGTCCATTTGCTTGCTTGCTTGCTTGTTTCAAAATCTCTCCTTCTGTCTCTTTGAAACCAGGGGTGGGGACATTGTGGGAAGCTGGGCGGGGGTGGTGGTGGTGTCACAAATCCTTCTATATGTACTTTTTAATAAAAACATGAAAGTATTAATTTTTTCACCCCAAAAATGACAAAAGGGAGCTCAAAGGCATGGTATTGTTGGCCTTGTAGTATTTTTTGCCCCAGGGTGGTGTAGTGATTTGAGTGTTGGACTAGGACTCTAAAGGTCTGGGTTCAAATGCCTCCTTGGCTATGGAAACATACTGGGTGATGTTTGGCAAGTCACACATTCTGGCCTGAATTCTTTTTTAGTCCTGACTAGAGTAGACCCAAGAGCCAGAGCGTTGCTGTGGTTTGAGTATTGGACTATTCCCCGGTCAGCCATGGAAAACTACTGGCTGACCTTAGGTGAGTCACACACTCTCAGCCTCCAAAACCCCCATGATAGGGTCAACGTAAGTCAGAAATGACTCGAAGTCTCACAACAACAAAGAGTAGATCCATTGAATGATTAGATATATTGATATGTTATCTCATCATTCAACCGTTGACTGAATGCCTTGAATTGAACACAATATTCCACGTGAGGTCTGACCAAAGCAGAATAGAGTGGCTCTATGACTTCCCTTGATCTAGACATTACACTCCTGTCGATGCAGGCTAGGATCATTTTGGCTTTTTTAGCTGCCGCATCACACTGTTGGCTCAGGTTCAGCTTGTGGTCTACCAAGACTCCCAGATCCCTTTCACACATTGTCTTGTTAACCCAGGTGTCCCCTATGCTATATCTGTGCCTTTCATAGGTAGACAGGATGCTGTCCTCTCCTATATTGAGCTAGCTCAATATTGTCAATGCCAGGGATTCCCAAACTGCTGTCCTCCAAGAGGTTTGAACTCCAGCTCCCAGAAGTCCCAGCCAGCTTGGCGGATAGTCTGGAATTCTGGAAGCTGAAGTCCAAAACATCTGGAGGATTACTGGTCTATGCAATTGCAGAAATACCAGAGTAACTCTTAGACAGGGAAAGCTTGCAAACATGTGTAACGTGCACTTTGGTCGGCCCAATAAAGTGATCACTGTCTTGTGGATTTTGGATGATACTCTGCTTAAGTATCCTACAGAGGGGGGTCTTTCCTACCTTACCTGGAGCTGGTTGGACCCAGGACCACCTGTGCGCAAAGTGCATGCTCTCCCCCGAAGCTAGGGCCTTTCCCCAGCTATAATCCAGACCACCAACAGGGTCTAATCTCCCTGATCTCCTGCCAAAAAGATGTCAGGGTGGGCGGGTTGGCTTTCCCGCAGCTGTCTGCTTCGGTGGTTCTTCCTTCGCCCCCTTTTGTTGCACGGGACTTAATTGGCCATCTCCATTCAAGCACCGCTTGAGCACAAGTTGCAAGCTTAACCCTCGGGGTTGAAAGGCGACCCACCCCAAAGACCTCCAAAGCCACCCACGGACTGGGTCCCATCCACCTTGGTCACGGCTGCATACCTTCCAGCCCACCATGGCTAAGCCTTGTCAGCCGACCCTTCAGATCTGGGGTGGCAGCTGACCTTGCAAACCCTCCTCGAGTCAGGCAAGGAAAAAGCCGGAGCAAAATTGACCTGCACATCACCTTCTTGCTGGAGTCTTGTTGACTCGCTAGCTATGCTCTTACTGGTTTTTCTTATTATTATTATTTTGCTTTGGGGTTATTTTTGTGGTCGTTGTTGTTGTTCTCAACCTGCTGCTTTTGATTAAAATGTCTCTCCATTGTTCCTTGCTCCCACCCGCCAAAAGCCACAGGCCTCTTGTTTCCCAGATAGTCTTTCCAAACGGCTAACCTGGCGCATATGTTCCCCCTGTCCCTTGGAAGCATGCAATCCTAGGCCCCAGTGAACTGCCCCTGGGTGGGTGACGGCTGGGGGATTCATTTGCAAAAGCACAAAATGCCCATCAAAGCGGTTCTGATGCTGCGCCAGAACCAATCAGGGGCTCCAACTCTCACGAAACGGGCTCCCTGATTGTTTGGCTTTGGCTAAGAGCAGAGGAGGCAGAGAGAAATCTTTCTCTTTGGTATTTGCCATAGTCTGAAGTCAGATTTTAAAGCAGTGGTGGTGGTGGGGGGATTGCACAAAGAGGAAGGGGTTTCGATCCTGTTCAGCATTACACTTGATGAAATGCACTCACAAATCCCACCAGGATGGAATAGATTTTGGGAAGCCTCCCAGCGGCAAAACCGAAAGGGGGATTTGACTGGTACTGTGCCAGTGTCCTTGCCGTTCAGAAGCTGATCCTCAGCCTGGATGTTGATAGGCACACCATGCTCTTTCGTCCCCTGTGTCCAATCCGAAGGAGTGGTGGTTGTCACACAATTTGCTCTCAGTGACTGAGCCAAGGTTTCCAGAATTCCCTGCCTGGATCTGCTCCCATTCAAACGGTGTTGTGTTGTGGTGACACATATACTATCGGGCCTCCACATTTAGGGCTTTGACATTTGGCCGTTCTCTGGAGCAGCAGAAACAAGCTTGCTCCACCCTCAAGATGTTGTGTTGTTGTGCGCCTTTAACCACAACAGCTCCATCCTATGGGATTTGTAGTTTGGCGAGGCCCTTGGGCTTCTTCGCTGGAGAGCTCTGCATGTGTGTGTGCTGTGTGATCTTCAAGGCTTATGGCAGCCCTATCATGGTGGTTTCATGACAAGATTTGGTCAGAGGAGGTTTGCCATTGCCTTCCCCTGAGGCTGAGAGCGTGTGACTTGCCCAAAGTCACTCAGTGGGTTTCATGGCCAAGAAGGGCATCAATCCAATCCCTTCACATATTTAAAAACGTCTCTTCTCTAGGCTAAACATACTCAGCTCCCTAAGCCGCTCCTCAGAGGGCTTGGTGGTTTCCAGACCTTCTCCCATCTCCTCTGGCTATGATCCAGGTTGTCCAAATCCTTCTTGAATGGAATTGTCTTGAATTATCCACGTCCACCAAGAACTGCATTCTTGAAGTGTAGTTTTACGATGTCTATATCTACCTCGGAACTGCCGTGACATTGCAACCTATCAGTTCTAGTGAAGCTTCAAAAGCTCACATCGTGCGCTTTGTGCATTTTTTGGCAGGCCCAAGAAAGGTCTCACTGCTTTGTGGATTTTGGATGTTATTGTACCTCTTCCCGATTGTTTATGATTTTGATTGTGAATTAGATTTCTTATTTTTAACTTAATAAATGTATAAAGGAGGAGGAGAAGTGCTCAGCATTCCCAGAAAGTGGCCCATGGGCATCAAAAAATGCCCTATGAACCTCTGAAGTGCCCAGTGGCATCAGGTGTGCCTGGTGGGCATGAGAACATTTTTCCAGATGCACATCTTCACAATTCGCTAACAACTCTGCCACAAATCTCTGGACTCATCAAATTACAAAATGTAAACTGCGATGTGGGATCTTGGATAATATTTTTTCTATCCTTGTCAGCTTGTTGAAGAATTGGTTTCTTCTTTCGTTCTTATTTTGTTGCCCTCCCCGCACCGCCCTGCCCTCCGGCGCTTTCCTTTCCCTTCTAAATGATTTTGTTTTAACCCAGGCTGGCGCAAAAGTCAGATAACTTCTCCAGACAGGTTTCGATCGCTCTCCGAACTGATAGAAAATTAAGCAGGTTTAATAAACTTCATGCATGGCTTCCTATCGTTGCCGTAGATCAACCAGGAAAACAAATATATCGACCCCCGTATCCCTTAGAATAGCACTTATAAGTCACACCAGAGCAATATCCCTATCATTAAAAGGGGTGATGAGAAACCGGAGAAGGCCGCGGCTCTTAAGGGATGGCTGTGTTTTTTACAGCCGAGACATAACCTTGAGGAAGAAAATTCATGCAGTTTGCAATTTGCAAAACAAACAGGTTCATTCCTTCTTCATCCATAATTCTGTAGGTTTCTTTGGCTTTTGAGATGCAAAGAATTCTGATCAAAGGGAAACATTTGTTCTTGCAATCCATCCATCCATCCATCCATCCATCCATCCATCCATCCATCCATCTCTTTATTTATATGCCGCCTTTCTTCCAGACTCAAGATGGCCGAGGAAAAAGGCAGAAAATTACAGCCAAAGCCCATATAGTTATAAACAGACAACAATTGTGATCAATAGAAAATGGCTAAATCAAGGTTTCCTTTTGGGAATATCTATCATCTATCTATCTATCTATCTATCTATCTATCTATCTATCTATCTTTCAAGCCAAGGATGATTGTATCTGTGGATAAAGAATCCGTGGATACGAAGGACCGACTGTAATTAGCTTTCTCTGTCAGAGAGCTCTGGGGCCACAACAAACTACAAATCCCAGGACTGCATAGGATACAACCATGACAGTTAAAGTGGTGTCAGACTGCATTATTCCTGCAATGTGGCAGCAGCCCAGGTTACCAACTTTCTGGTGATGCTTTGATGCTCACATGGGAGGTTCCTTGGCTGGCACACAGTCTATTCTTGTGACCCTATGCAACACTTTATCAGCTTGGTAGGGCATGGCAGAGCATGTTCTCCCTGGCACAACCTTTGAAAGCCCAGAGCTGATACTTAACCAAAATGAGGTAGCAAGATAGGACTTTGTGAAGGCAGAATGATGATGATGATGATGATGATGATGATGATGATGATGATGATGATGATGATGATGATGATTTGTATCCCACTTTCCCCCCAAAATGGGGACTCTAAGTGGCTTATAATTTGAAAGAACAGTACATTTAAAAACATACAAATGCGATGCACTGAAATAGAATTAAATTTAAAGCTGTTGGTGGCGCCCATCTCAAGTAGAATTTGCTGAGAGCTATCCAAGGGGCTGAAACCAGAATAGGCCCAGAACCTTGGACAACTCCTTTAAAGTTTGGACTAAAATTTGGAACGGATCCCTTTGAGAGCCTCCGGGCACCACTTTGCAAAATGCAGCAGTAGCCTCTGTTGTTACAGATCTCCCAAATACAAACACAACAACCCCAGATCCCTAACCACCAGCAGAGTGTGAGAGAGGGCAGGAGATGAAATAAATGTTGTCCAAATAATGAAGCGACCTTCTCTTCCCCCATCGATTGCAGGGCTGGCAGCTGTAGCCAAACGGACCCGGACCCTGATGGTTGGCAAACCCTTGCTGAGTCTTTTAACTGGAGCAAAACAAGACAAAAACACACACACAGAGAGACAAAAAAAGGAGGTATGGGGAGAGCCAACAAATAGAAACAGCTGCGTTATTCGGACAGCTGGGCTCAGCTTGCTCCAAACCGGAGCCAAAATCCAATTTGGAGTCTCCCACGACTGGGGTTTTCGTTGGAGCCAGACTATAACCCTGAGCACTTTCTGTGATTCACAGTGTGTGGAAAAAATAGTTTCTTTAGGAGGAGAAAAGAAAGTTGTTGTTGGAACAGCCTTAGCGTCTCCTACAGAAGTGCCGCAGCTGTTCTGCCCGCCTCTGGGTTGCTTAACATTTTTTCCCCTCCTTGTGCCAATTATTTGATCTCAGTGGTGAGGACCGTAAAGGAGTAATCTGTCTTTGATTTCTCTCCGCTCTGTTGCATGACAAGGTTTGGGCAAGGAATCACACACCTTTCAATGTTCATGTGCTCTGAGCGATACTACTCTGGCAGAGGCATCACAAAATCATGGAATCCTAAGGCGGCTTGAATCTATTGCTCTGGGTCCTAGTCTCTGGAGCAGCAGAAAACAAGCTTGCTCCATCCTCAACAGGGCATCCCTTCCAATATTTAAACAGGGCTATTGTATCACCTCTTAACCTTCTCTTCCCCAGCTAAACAAATCCAGTTTCTTCAGTCATTCCTCAGAAGGCTTGATGGTTTCCAGACCATTTTGATCTCCCTCCTCTAGACATGCTCCAGCCTGTCCACATCCTTCTTGAATTGTGGTGCCCAGAACTGGACACATTATTCCAGGCAAGGCCTGACCAAAGCAGAATAGAGTGGTACTGTTATTTCCCTTAATGCCCAAACTGTACCCTTTAAGAGATTTTGGACTCCAATTCCCAGAATGCCAGACTATGGCCAACTTGGCTGAGGCATCTGGGAGCTGAAATCCAAAATCTCTTCAAGGGCACAGTTTGGGAACCACTGATCTAGACACTACACTCCTATTGAGACACCATAGGCTTGAAATTAAGGTACAGTCATCCCTCCATATTTGTGGCTTTGATATTTGTGGATATGATTATTCATGGATTTGATTAATATGTTCTCTCTAGGAATAGCTAAGTCCTCCAGTGCAACTCTATGGTGAACTGTAACTAAAAGTCGCACTGAAAGACCTAGAGATTCCTAGAGAGAATACTCTACAAGGCTTTTGTAGCTCCTCCAATGCAGTTCTATGGTCAGTGTCTGTCAGACATTGACCACAGAGTTGCCCTGGAGGACCTAGAGATTCCTAGAGAGGTGTCCTCTCAGGTAAAACAAGGTGTTTTTGTTGTTTGTGGTCTTGTGCTCCTAATCCTAGCGAATATGGAGGGACAAGTGAACTTAGATTATTTTATCACTTTACGGTCTTCTCCAAGCTAAACAAACCCAACTCCCTAAGACATCCCTCATTGTTCTCGGTTTCCAGGCCATATACCAACCTAGCTGCCCTCTGATGAACATGCCCCAATGTGCCAATGTCCATCTAAAACTCTGGTGCCCAGAACTTAACTCAGGAATCCAGATGCAGTGTGACCAGAGTAGAAAAGAATGGCCCTACTTTGAGAACACCTGGAAACAAGTGGCTCCATTTTCTACATGACATCCTTTCAGACATTTAAAGATGGATATCATATCACCTCTTTATTTATTGTATATGCTGCCCTTTCTCCTAAATCGGATGCAAGGCCTTAATTTGATCTTCTTGGCTTCCAGGAAGAGTTCAGTTCTCTGATGTTCAAGGACCCATTTGGTTGTCTTTTCGGTTGTCCATGGTTTCCTCAGCTCTCTTCTTCAGTGCCACCTCTCCAATGATTTTGTTGGTTTGCTTCTTACCTGTTTTCTTCACTGTCCAACTCTTGCATCTGTATACAGTGAATACAGTGGTTTGGACGATACTAACTTTAATGCTCCATTGTATATCTTTACACTTTAGGATATGGTCCAGGGTATTTGGAGGTGTCTCATCCACAGAGTCGGCTGGAGTCGAAATCGACTCGAAGGCAGATAACAACAACTAGTTCTTTCAAAGCTGCCCTCCCTATTCCTAGTCTTCTTCTGACTTCTTGACTGCAGTCTCCTTCCGGATCAATATTTGATCTGATGTACGGCAACTCCTCACTGTCCAGCTCTTGCATACCAACATGGTGATGGCGAATGTGTGGACTGGGTGATTTTAATGTGGTCAAATGCTTTCATGGCCAGCATCCATAATTTTTTATGGGTGGCCACATAGCCTGAAAACCCCATGAAAAAAATCTATGGCCAATTCTAACTTTAGTGCTCAGTTGTGTATCTTTACTCTTTAGGATCTTTTCTGGTTCTTTCAAGGCTGCTGTTCCCATTCCTAGTCTTCTCCCGATTTCTTGATCACAGTCTCCATTCTGATCAATGTTTGATCCAAGGAATGGGAACTCTTTAACTATTCCAATTTCTGACCCAAACAGAACAGAGTGTTCCTGATCAGTGCATGCAACCTAGCACTGCATTGGCCTTTTTATTTGGAAAGCAACGTCCCTGTCAGAAGTGCTATTCTCCACCCCACAAAAAGCCACCAGCAGCTCTCACCCACCTTGCAGTGATTTGCATTAGACCCACACCCCCCCAATGCAGGCCCGCAAATTACATTGCCAGCCTCTACAAATGAGTCGCGCGGCTAAGCCGTGGCGCGCGGTTTCCCTGGGGTAATCTACCAAAGTACACAATTGTTATTCCGCAGGACGGGGGAACAATCAGCGTGGGTTTCGGTAATGCGGGAAGATGGATGGAAGCTCCTGTAAAAGTGAATGGCTGCTTTGAGAACATTGCTTCTAGTTTGGAAATGAGGAGCAGAGCAGGGAAGGGGGGTGCAAGGTGCGCAAGGTAGGCACCTCATCGGATCAATCCAGATACACAGCCGCAGCTGGGTAGGAACATACGCCTAGTATCCTAGAATCACTGTCTTTTTGACAGAGAGGCAAGGTAAAAATAAA
>NC_056528.1:28867394-28885857 GCF_019175285.1 Sceloporus undulatus
GATGATGATGATGATGATGATGATGATGATGATGATGATGATGATGATGATGATCATGGAAGAGGCCTCCTGGGCCATGGAGTCCAACCAACTGCTCAATGCAGGACTTCCAGCTAAAGTAGTGATTCCCAGACTTTTGTTCTGCAAATGTTTTTTAAATTTTTTATTAACGTTACATTAAAATAACATATACCATAACACCATAAACGATCACATCGCATCACATTATCACCCCGGCGAAGGAACCCCACCACTCAGACAATAACAAATTGGAGCAGATAGTCCGATCTCTCCGTAAGAGATTTCTGGTTACGCGAAGACACCTGGTTTTGCTGTGTTGTCCCTCTTCCGAAAGTCCTGTATAATCAAGGAAAGAGATTAAAGAAGGACCAACGGAAACAAATGAGAAAGGGGTGGATAATCGAGCTCTTCTGGCTCCTCCGGTCGGAGGTGATTTGGGTATGTTTAGAAGTTATTACTAAATCATGTAAGCTGCTGTGTGCTTTAGGAGGAACAAGATTATTGTGCATGTATTTTTTAATAACAGGGCACGGGAGGGGAAGACGGACGGGATCCCAAGGGGGAACGGACCAAACCGAAGGCCGCGAGAAAGGGTTGCAATATGGGAGTTTTACCAAAATGCTCCAACTTGGTCAGGCCTACTCTCATGATGATGGATGGCCAGGTGCATGGACTGAAATTCTCCCCATAACACTTGGAAAACCCTATATCCATGTAGGGGAAGGGGGGACCCACTGTGGATTCAGTCTGAACTTTACAGGAGCTATCCAGGATATCTCCTCCTTTAAAGGCCAAACAGACAACACCTAACCCTCTGTAGAGGTCCAAAGTGGGTGAATGAAGGATCGTTTTATTTTGGGGTGTGCAGAATTCTTATTTGGGGAGCAATGCCTTCCATTTGTACCCCTTCTACACCTTGGCTAAGGGTCAGTGAATAGCTCCTTGCACTCTGTCCAAAACAAGGAATATTGGATGCCTCAGATGAAGGCAGCCTCATCTTCAGACAGAGGTGGGATGGGCACTTTCCAAGATTGTTGCAGTTGTGTATTTCTACATTGACAGGGGGTTGAATTAGATGGCACTTGGGGTCTTTTCCAACTCTGTGATTCTGTGTATACCTCTGAATACACAGACTCATAGAATTGGAAGGAACCACAAGGGCAGTCTAGTCCAATCAATGTAGAAATGCAAAACTACATTGTTGTACATTGTACAATGTTGTACAATGTTATATGTTGTTCTACAAGATGACCATCCAACCTCTGCCTCCAAATGAGAAGAAATCACCTTCCTCTGAAGCAATCCATTCGACTGATGAACAGTTCATACAGTGAACAAATCCTTCCAGATGGTGGAATCTCTTTCTTTATCACTGGTTCATGTTCTAGTCTCTGGAGCAGCAGAGGAGAAGTTCAGTCCATCTTCTACAGGACATCCTCCCAGATATTTAGGATCATAGAATCACAGAGTTGGAAGAACCCCAAGGATCATCCAGTCCAACCCTCTGACATTTAGGAAGACACAATCAAAGCATCCCCAATAGATGGCTATCCAGCCTCTGTTTAAAAACCTCCAAGGAAGGAGACTCCATCACCCTCTGAGGCACCATTCTCCACTGTTGAACAGCCCTTACGATCAGGGAGTTCTTCCTAAGGTTAGGTGGAAACAATTCCTTTAGTTTGAATCCATTCAAAGATGACCTATCAGTCTTCACTTCTCCAAGTTAAACATACCAAACTCCCTTAGTTGTTCCTCAAAAGGCTTGGTCTCTAGACATTCGATCATCTTGGTCATCCTTCTCTGATACCTGTGCATAAGCCACCAATAAGAAGACACCTTCTCTGGTCCCATTCCACCTGTGCATAAATTACCAAAACGAAGACATATTCTCTGGTCCCATTCCACCTTATCGCTACCTGCGCATAAGTCACCAACAAGAAGATGCCTTTTCGGGTCCCATTCCAGCCTGTCAATACCTATGCATAAGTCACCAACATCATTGCAGCTGCTGTGTTGTCATTCAGTGGGGCAAATGCTTTAGGAATGGTCCTCTTTGGCCCATGAGGATGCAAAACATGAAGATGTACATCCCTCTCTGTGAGAGAAGCCATTGTATCAAGATTTCTGCATTGCACGGCCTTTGAACAGCAAAGGAGGTGTTGGACCCAAGGAAAAAGGAGAAAAACAGCTGCGGCGACAACAATAACAAGATAAGGACAACTTTATCAAGTGATCGGTTAAACGACAAGTCAGGCCACTTTCCCCTGCTACCAAGTTTGGCTCAAGTGCCAAAGCGGGACCTTTTCTCCTTAATTGCTCTTCTCTTACGCAGACGGGGCTGCATCTCCTCGGTGGCTTGTTGACATTTAAATAAATCAGGATCCTAATGAGCAAGGAGACGGTGGCAAATGCAAGAGGAGGAAGGCGGGAGGCACAGGAGAAAACAAGGGAGACATCCCACTGCAAAGGAAAGCGGCCGCCAAACGTCACAGGCCAGACACGCAATGCAACATGCACACAGCCAACTGCTTGCTTGCAAACAGAGCCATGCCAAAGAAGGATTCTGTCTTCAATTCATGGTATGAATGAGGAATGTGGGTTCTATGGTGATGTGAGACCCAAACTCAGACCCTATTTGGTGATCACCCTGTTAGTGGACTTAAGATCTGGCCTCTTAACATCAGACCTTAAGTAATCACTCAGCGAAACCAGGAGACAAGTTCCTAGGCTGTTGCCACACTGCAGAATTTTGACACCACTTTAACTGTCATGGTTTCACCCTATAGAATCCTGGGATTAGCTAAAAATACAGGATAAGAATACAAAATGAATTTAACAGATTAGAGAGCTGGGCCTAAACTAACAAAATGAATTTCATCAGTGAGAAATGTAAGGTATTATACTTGGAATGCACAGATATAGAATGGGGGACACCTGGCTTGACAGCAGGACATGTGAAAAGGATCTAGGCGTCTTAGTAGACAACAGACTGAACATGAGTCAACAGAGTAATGCGGCAGCTTAAAAAGCCAATGTGATTCTGGGCTGCATCAATAGAAGTATAGTGTCTAGATTGAGGGAAGTAATACTACTACTTTATTCCACTTTGGTCAGGCCTCACCTGGAATACCGTGTCCAGTTCTGGGCACCACAATTCAGAAAGGATATGGAAAAGCTGTAGCTTGTCCAGAGGAGGGTGACCAAAATGGTGAAAGGTCTAGCTATCATGCCTTATGAGGGATGGCTTAGGGAGCTGGGTATATGTACCCTGGGGAAGGTTCCCATATTTAAATATTTAAAGATGGAGCAAGCATGTTTTCTGCTGCTCCAGAGCCTAAGACCTGGAGCAATGGACTGAAGCTACAGGAGAAGAGCCTAAACACTAGGAAGAACTTCTTGACAGTAAGAGCTGTTTGACAGTGGAAGGCACTGCCTCAGATTGTGGTGGACCTCTTTCTTTGGAGGTTTTTAAGCAGAGGCCAGATGGGCATCGGCCAGGACTCAGGAGTGCTTTGGTTTTGCATTCCTGCATGGCAGAATGGGGTTGGGCTGGATGGGCCTTCTAGTTACTTCCAAATCTATGAGTCTATGGATCCAGCAGCCTACCCCTCTGGTACAGATAGACCCAGATCCAGTTCAGAAGCACAGCTGCTCCTGACAACTTCATCCCATCATGCAAAAGTTGTGTGAGGGATGAGTGGTTCTGCCTTAAGTTCCAAAGGAATTGACAAGTGGATGGAGGTGAGGAGAAATCCCATGAAACTGCAGATGAAAGACGTCTAGCTAGCAAGGTTCCCTTAACATCTTTGACTACCCTTGCCTCCTACTCCTCCACTCCTTTGTCCATCAGCTAAGGATGTGGTCCAAGCACTGAGGAAGTGATGTCACAAGGGCTTGGTCAGTTTTAAACTAATAATGGTGAGCAGGTTGAAGAGACCTCAAGTGAGGTGGATTTTGGCTGTGTGGGAGTGACCGGGGTGAACTGCTGTGATTCAAGGCTCTCCCATTACCTTGTTTGGGGACATCTCTTGGCTGTTCATGTTGCCTCAAAGATCCCCCAACCATCTCCTCAAGATGCCCAGGTGAGACCCAGACACCCCACCCAAGGGTCCATACCATTTCATCTCCAGAAGACCAGGGCCACCATGTGGTTCTCACTCATTTCTCTTCCCTCCTTGGTGACCTTCTCCTTGATCCTGGAAGCCATCTTGGCCAAACCTTTTGTCCACCTGGTCTACTCCCAGAATGACACCTGCCTTGACTTCAAAGCTGTCCCTGCCTGTTTCGGCCCTGCCCGCCCCTTCACGGGTTTAACAGGCTACCTGGTCGAGGCGGTGCCCACAAACGCCTGCCACCCCATCGAAGCCCCTCCAGACTCCAACGGGACTGAGCTGGGTTTTATTGTCCTCATCCGTCGGTATGACTGCCTCTTTGGCATCAAGGTCCTCCACGCCCAACAGGCTGGTTACCAGGGTGCCATCATCCACAACGTCTACTCTGATCTGTTGGTAAGCATGGCCATCGAAGTGCAAGAGATTCGAGACCAGATCTCCATTCCTTCTCTCTTCATTGGAGGCTCAGCTGCCATGTTTCTGAGAAAGCAAATCCATGCAGAGAAGTTCACCAAAGTCACCACGGTGGTTCCTCCAGGCTACTACAATCCCTGTGGGACCAAAGTTGAAGTCTCGCTTTGGGATCCATCTCGGTACTACGTGCAGTTCTGGCCAGGTTACTGTACCCAACAGATGATCATCATGTTCCTCCAAGAGTTCGGGTTTGTAATCCTCCTCAGCCTTGGCTTAAGCATCTTGACCTTCATCGGTTGGGTGAAATGGAGGCAACGGAACTGCGGCATCCGGGTGAAGACCTTCCAAAGCGGAGACCGCTACGAATCGTGTGTGATCTGCATGGCCGAATACGAAGCAGGTGACCAGCTGAAGATCCTTCCTTGTGGCCATGCCTATCACAACACCTGTATCAACACCTGGCTCCTGGTTCAACCCAGAACTGGGAAGAGCTGCCCAATTTGCAAACAGAAGATCAACGTTGCCAATTGAGAACATGGTCAAAGAGTCGCTCAGACTGAGGACAGGAAGGAAGCAGAGGAGGAGAAGGTTGGGAGGAACAAATAGCCGGGGGAAAATCAGAAACAACAAAATGCTCCCACATGTCAACGGTTGTGGTCTTCACCTTATTTGGGTTCAATATTTGGTTGCCAAGATAGTTACAGCTACAATTCATTTTTGTTTTCTGGTGTCCCTCTGTGTGTACATGTGCTGGCTACTTTTTCAGACGGAAATAATAAAGTGTATTATTTTGGGAGATTTTAAGGCCTGGATCTCCAGACAGAGTAAAACAAGGGGCTGGGTCTACATGGCAGCATTAGTGCAGTTTGACGCTGCTTTAACCACCCCCAATGCTCAATGCGCTGGAATTGTGGGATTCATAGTTTGGCGAGCTATTTCACCTCCCCGGTCAGAGAGCTTTGGTGCCACAGCTGACTACAAATCCCAGGATTCAATAGATGGAGCCACGATGGTTAAAGTGATGTCAAACTGCATTAACTGGGCAGTGGGACAGCAGCTATGGAGAGCCTTGTTGGTCACAAGCAGAAGAGGTCATGAACCATGGTTTTAGAGAAATACATTCTTCATCCAAGAGAGAAAAGACTGAAGAATCGGGCAGAACTCAGCTCTCTTGCTGTAATACATTTCCTGGCTGTTGATCTGCTTCCAGGCACAATCCATAATTATGACCTATAAATCTCTCTACAGATCAAGTCTAGATTACTTGAAGGACCATATTCTTCCCTGCCCTTGTTTCCGTATCTTCCAGGAAGGATCTTCTCTCTGTTCAACCACCTTTGCAGGTACATTTGTTGGGACCCCAGGAGACAGGGCCTTCTTGGTGGCTGTGCCAGGGAATTTCCTTCCTAAAGACTAGTGCCTTCTTGGCTATTGTAGGGAGGTGAAAATCTTTGTATTTCAGAAGGATTTTGAGGGTCAATCGCGCCACGTCTTGTACTATATACACATGTCCTGCCATATTCGCTAGGGTTAGGGGCACAAGACCCCCATGAATATGAAAAAACCACAAGTAACAAAAACACCATGTTTTTACTGAGAGGACACCTCTCTAGGAATCTCTAGGTCCTCCAGGGCAACTCTGTGGTCAACGTCCGACAGACACTGGCCATAGAACTGCACTGGAGGAACTACAAAAGCCTAGTAGAGTATCCTTTCTAGGACTCTCTAGGTCCTCCAGGGCAACTCTGTGGTCAATGTCCGATAGACACAGGCCATAGAGTTGCACTGGAGGAGTTACAAAGGCCTAGTAGAGTGTCCTCTCTAGGACTCTCTAGGTCCTCCAGGGCAACTCTGTGGTCAACGTCCGACAGACTGACCATAGAACTGCGTTGGAGGAGCTACAAAGGCCTAGGAGAGTATTCTCTCTAGGGATCTCTAGGTCTTTCAGTGCAAATTTTAGTTAAAGTTGCCCATAGAGTTGCACTGGAGGACCTAGAGATTCCCAGAGAGAACATATTAATCAAATCCATGAATAATCAAATCCACAAATATCAAAGCTGCAAATATGGAGAGATGAGTGTACTTCTTGTTTTCTTCTTCATGGTCATGTTTTTCAATGCTTTTAATTCTGACTTTAGGTAATCCTTTGCATAATGTGATTTATTTTTTAGCATGTAGTGCGGTGTAGTGGTTTGAGATATGAGTCTGGAGAGCAGGGTTTGAATCCACGCTCAGCTGCAAAAAAAACCACGGGGCAACCTGGGGCAAGTCACACTCTCTCAGCCTCAAGAGGTTGGCAAAGGCAAACCCCTTCTAATGAAACGGGCCAAGAAAACCCCAAGATAGGTTCAGCCTTAGGGTCACTGTGAGTTGGAAATGACTTGGAAACACACAACACACAACACACACACACACACACACACATGAATGGCCTAGATTGGGGAAAAGGTGGCATATAAATGTTAATGATAAGCAAGAGGTAACATGATGCAGTGGTTTAAGCACTGGACTATGACTCTGGAGAACAGGGTTCGAATCTCTGCTCAGCCATGGAAACCCACTGGGTGACCTGAGTCACACTCTTTCAGCCTCAGGGAAAGGCAAAGGCAAGCTCCCTCTGAACATATCTTGCCAAACAACAGGTTCACCTTAAGGTTGTCATTAGTTGGAAATGACTTGAAGACACTGCACAACAACAACAATGTTGATCCTGGTGGTTCCCTTCAAACCTATGACCTATTATCTTTTTGGGGGATTGGATGAGCCTTGAAACCCCTGCGAACCCTATGATTCTATGAACTGGAAGAACTTTTCTTTTGCGGAGTTGTCCCTTTTGGTCTTCTCTATGATCTGGAAGAGCTGCTGCTCTATTTTTGTCCTGGCCTTCGGGCCATTTCCCCAGACTAGACCAGACCTTGTTAACGTCTGAATATATAAAACCTTGGCACTGTTTGGGAGCTGAGAAAAATTAACAGGCATTGCACTGACTTCTTTGAAGGCCACAAACTAGGAGAAGGGAATGTGCTAAGTTTTGCTCTCTCCTGTATTTGGTTGTTATAAAATCTCATCTTCTTCCGATCCGGAACGCCAAAGCATTTGCAAATTCTCTAAATCCTTCCAAAAACGAACCTTATCTACAGAAGCCAAATTCAACAGGGGCAGCTCTTTCCAACAGGGAGAAGATGGTGATTTGCTTGTCGGCTACAAGGACGAGAGACCATTTTTGATGCGGCGGGGAGGAGCGAAGAAGAAGAGATGGTGACCCTCATTCAGTAAGAACATGTTCGAATACACAGGGATTCAAACCCTATTTTTCAGACTTCAGGTCCCTAATTCTGGATGGGAGGATTTCAGGTTTCTCCATATCCACCTTTTTTTAACCTTAAATTCTTAAATCTTAGAGGGAGAAAGGAAACTGTGAACCTTTTTGCAGAAATTGCTACTACAGAGAGGTAGCTACAGGCCATATGCATGTCTCCTGAAGCAAGATTTTGACCAGCGTTTGACTTCTTTCCCCAAATTCATTTGATCCCCATCTCTGGATCCCTTCCATCTTTATCATAATACAGTATTTTGCTTCCGGGGCCATGCTCTGTTCTCTGTACTCTTTGTGAAGCGCAAGTCCATAAACACACACATACACACTTACTTCATGCTGGGGGAGGTACATTGTTTGTGTATGTATCGAGGTGTTTTTGCACTCTGGAAGAAAAGGCAAAGAGTTAATCCGTGGATATGATCCGCAAGGATAATTTGGGGGGAAATTTCTCCTTGCCGTTGCTTGCTACAGGACCACAAATCAAACACCCGCTTGGTAATGTAAAAAGATAGACTCATAGTATCTTAAGAATTGGAAGGGACCCCCAAGGGTCATCTAGTCCAACCCTGTGCAATGAAGGAAGACAACTAAAACTTTCTGGAAAGAGGCCATCCAACCTCTGTTGAAAGACTTCCAAAGATGGAGAATCTGCCATCCTCCGATGCAATCTGTTCAACGTCAACCAGTAAAAAAAAAAAGTCCTTCCTAATATTTGGCTTGAATCTGTTTTCTTGGGATTTGAATCCATATTGAAACTGGTTGAGACCCACCCCCCCCCCCACCAATTCTATCTCCAAGCTCCATTTACGTTATGTCCACCTCCCTCCCATCCGCTTTCATTCCTTGCGAAAAAGCAGAATATAAATAAATTGTATTATTAATTGTATTATTATTATTATTATTATTATTATTACACCTCCCCCGGGACTTTTCTTCCATCCCAAGGTTGGGAGCTTCGCATCAGTCCATCGTGATTCATCCAAGTGGTGTGGCTCAGAGCTGGGGAAAGGCTGCTGTGAAATTTATTCACCTTTTCCAGAGAGTTCAGCTGCCTGGATGAATTTACATGAGAAGAAGCCTGCTCAAATCATGATAGAAATAAACAAGTCTCCTGAACTGTTCCTCTTGATCTTCCTTTTCTAAGCTGGAACTGCAACTTTCTTTGCAGGGTGTGTATAAAACCATGGTATGATAGATTCATAGAGTTGGAAGAGACCCCAAAGGGCCATCCAATCCAACCCCCTTCTGCCATGCAGGAAGACGCCATCCAAGCCCTCCCTTTGACAGCAATCCAGCCTCTGCTTAAAAACCTCCAAAGAAGAAGACTCCACCATCCTCTGAGGCAGGGTTTTCCACTGTCGAACAGCCCATACTGTCAGGAGGTTCTTCCTAAGGTTTAGGTGGGATCGCTTTAGGAAGAACTAAATGTTAGGAAGAACTTCTGGATGGCAATTGCTGTTTGACAGCGGAAGACACTGTCTCGGAGTGCGGTGGAGTCTCCTTCTTTGGAGGTCTTTAAACAGATGCTCTTAGGAGAACTTGGGCTGTGTCTTCCTGCATGGCAGAAGGATGACCCTTGAGGTTCTCTTCCAATGCTATGATTCTAATGACTGTAAAGAGCTGTCCCACAGTGGAACAGGCTGCTTTGGAGGGTGATGGACTCTTCTTGACTCTTCTTCCTCGGAGGTGTACAACCACAGGTTAGACATCCATCTTTCAGGAATGCTTGAGCTATGGGTTCCTACATGACATTTGACTAGATGGGTCTACTATCCCTTCCAGGTCTAAGATTATGTGATTTGAGGAGGATGAGGAGACAGGGAGAAAAGCTGGCCTTATCCTATCTCTACTTGCTTAAATAAACAAAAGGCAGCAGATCCTGCCTAAACTTGGAAGCAAGACTGAGGCCCGTTACACACGGGCCTTTACGGGGCCCCCGTCATGTGCTAGGGGTTGGCCGAGGACCTAGTGTCCATACCAACCTCACCCCTAGCACGTGACGAGGGCGTAAAGATGGCAGCACCCTATACACACGGGTGCTGCCATCTTTACGTGCTGGATGCATAGCATCCGCACGTCGTGCCCTGGATGTGATACCACGAGTGCGCGAGTAGCACCTCGCGGCGTCACATCTGGGTCAGAAGAAGAAGTGCCATTTTGGGGCTTCTTTTTGCTCCGTGAGGGAGCCGCGCAGTTTGGCTGCTGCGGCTCCCTCACGGAGCAACCAGCAGAGGCGCGAGACTGCCCCTTCTGGCAGTCTGTAATGCGCCTGAGTTAGGATTAGTAAGTACGTGGATGGAGACCATGGAATTGAGCCTGCAGGACCTGAGCAGGAAGATAGAGGATAGGGGAGCTTGGAGACTTCTCATTCACTGGGTCACCATGAATCGAGGCCAACTTCAGGGACGTAGTCAGGATTTTGGGAAGGGGGGGGTCCAGACTAAGTGCCACCATTATAATGGGGCTTGGGTGCAGCGGTGCAGCAGCACACACCATTAATTTTATCTAACCGAAGGGGGGGGTCCGGACCCCAAGAACCCCCCCCCCCGGAGGCTATGTCCCTGCCAACTTGGAAGACAGTTAGCAACAACAAGTACCTGGCCCACCAAGAAATACCAGGTGTTGTAGGCTATATTTCAGAGAAAGGTAATGGCAAGCCACCTCTGAATAATCCCTGCCTTAGAAAAGAAATTCATGAGGTCACCAGGTGACTTGGAGGCACACACATATACACAGTGCCACAGACTGAAGAGATGTGCCAGAAGGGCTTTTCTTCCTAATGTTGATTTCAGATGAAGGCTAAGAAATGCCTTCAAGTCCACCAACTTCCCAGAAACCACTCTAGTGGATTGGGAAGCAAGAAATGGTGGATGAAGGTGGGACAGTGAGGTCACAAAGGCCCCTGGGAGAAAGTTCTTGCAGGTTACTTGGAGTAAGTGGCTGAGGACCACACAGGAGCAACCAGCAGGCTGAGGCCTGTTGAGAAAGGAGAGGAAGAGAAGAAGAAAGAAGCAGCCTTGGTCCAGACCTACCTGCCCTCTCCACCCACATCTTTTTAGTCTCATGGAAACTCAGGTAGTCCTCCTGAGGGTACAACTCCTCATCTAGACTCTTAAACAAAGCTCCCCTTGAAATCAGCTCCACCCAGCTGACCCTAAGGTAGGACTTCAGCACCTTGTATGATCTCCAGAAGCATCTACCAGTATGTGGTCTCCTCTTTCGCCATCTGCGCACATGGTCACTCTCTTCCTGGTCTTCCAAGTCCCCACTGCGAAAGGCTTCGTCCGTGCGGTTTGTGGCCATAATTCCACCATACACAATTTTGATGCTTTACCAGCCCTTTTTGGACCTCCCATCCCCAAGGAAGGGCTGGCAGGATTGCTGGTCGAGGCGAAGCCTGCCGATGCCTGCCAGCCCATTGAAGGCCCACCGAACACCACCTCTACTTTCATTGTCCTCATCCGTCGGTATGATTGCTCCTTTGGCACTAAGGTCCTTCATGCCCAGCAGGCAGGATTCCAGGCAGCAATTGTCCACAATGTCCACTCCCCAAACCTGGTGCAAATGGTGAGTGAGCTGGATGCCAAAGATCACATTCATATCCCGGCCATGTTCATTGCAGATGTGGCATCTAGGGCCTTGAAGCGGCTCCACCGCGCCAGGAAACTGACGTCGTTGATCTTGGTACCCGAGTATTTCCACTTCATTTGGAAAGGATCATCTGGGATCACCCGTATCTCTTCTTCCTATCGTTGCCAGTGCCAACTCCAGCTGCCTGGTCCCTGTTTGCATATGGTGTCCCTCTATACCTGTTGGATTATCTGCATCTCAGTGTCTGCTCTGATCGTCTCTTTGCTCATTGAGAAATACGTATTCGGGAGACAAGCCTGGAAGCAAAGGAAGAACCAAATCCTCCAAGAAAATGACTGGACTGATGTCTCATTCACCAGTTCCAGATACCAAGAATGTGCCATCTGCTTGGAGAAGTACACAGAGCATGACAGCCTGAAGGTCCTCTCATGTTCTCATGCCTTTCACAGCAAATGCATTGACCTCTGGCATGTCACGCAGACCAGGAGCAAGACCTGCCCTCTCTGCATGCAGAAGGTGCTGGTGGTCACCCGTTTGCAAGCGGTGAAGTTATGGAAAGATGGTACGGGGGAAAACAAATGGACCTTGTCACTGGGAAAAGGCAAGACCATCCCCAATGGCCAGCGATCTTTCCTCCTCCTCTCTCAATGGTTTCCTTCCCACTTCTGAAAGCCAACCAAGACAGGATGAAATTCCCTGTCAGAAGACCAGGAGGGAACATCAGCCACATCAAATGGGAAGGTGTGGATGGCATGGTGTGTTTATCATTACAATTATAGTTATTATCAAGATCTTGATCTAGGCCATCTATTGAAAAATGAGAACATCATGGCAAGTGAGAAGAAGCAAGACCGAACAGCAACCCAAGGGGGATAAAAACCACTAAGAACCAACTGGACATGGGGTGGTTGAGGCCACATGGAGAACATTACCATCTTCTGCTTTGCTCCGCTCTGCTTCACACATTTCAATGCCAGCAGTCAGCCTTTCTCATGCACATCGCCAAGGAAATACAGAAAGAGTGTTTATCCAACACACGACCTGGCTGTTGCAGTTTTTGTCTACAGTAAGAAACGTTTGTGGGTATGCCATGGTAACATTGAGATAAGACATAGGGTGCATCTACAGCAATGATGCCCAAACATTAAGTGCTGTACCTCCAATCTGTGGAATCCTGGGATTTGTCATTTTCCCAGGTCCTATGGCCTTCTCTGCCCAAGAGTGCTGGTGCCTCACCAAACTACAACTCCCAGGATTCTTTAGGATTGGAGCTATGGGTGTGAAAGTTGTCTCGAATGGCATTATTTCTACAGTGCAGAGGGAACCATGCATGATTGGAGGTACTACGGGTCATCAATTATTCAAGATCGGAACAATATTTGAAAACGTTTAGAAAAAAAAATGAATCCTGGCCATGTAAACTAGATGGGTGACCTTAGGCAAGTCACACTCTCTCAACCCCAGAGGATGGCTATGGCAAACCCCCTCTGAAGAAACTTGCCAATAACACCCCATGATAGGTTCATCTGAGGGCCGCCATAAGTCAGAAACCACTCAAAGGCACACAACAACCGCAAACAGAGAACAGACAGAGAACAAAAAAGACATAAAATATCATCATGAGCTGGGCATGGACATTAATATAAAATGAATAAATGCCCGTCCAAATCAGCTTGAAGTTAGTGTCTGTAAGATAGGCATCCAAGTGTAGATGAAGCAGTAAGATCTTCCAGCACAGAATGATGGATGAAGAGTCTTTATCTCCCTAGGTTTTGGAGGATAAGCCTTTTTAGCTCTTCCGTCTGGCAGCTTCCATATTCAGCAAAGTTCTCTTCGGGAATATCAAATATCATTTCCAAAGTTCTCTTTGGAATGGAATATCCTGAGATGGGGCATTCCTGGCTGGCTGGCTGGCTGGATGCAGATCCCAGTTGTTCCTGTTCGATAGACCTTTCTCTCTCCAGGTACACCTGCCAACGTTGTGGTTGTGGTTGTTGTGTGCCTTCAAGTCATTTCTGACTTATGGTGACCCTAAAGTGAATCTATCACAGGGTTTTCTGGGTTTCGTGGCCAAGCAGAAAATCGAACCCTGGTCTCCAGTGTCCACTATGCCACCCTGGCAACATAAGGGTATCCAATACCTTGATTATTTTTCAATAGAGAAATCCCAACTTTCACATGCTGCCGTTCCCTCTCTCGGTAAGCACAAAAATACACAAAAACACACAAACTAAGCCTGCAACACTTTGTTTGACAGTTCTCTTTGGCATTTTAGCCGTCTTGAATAAATGTTTGCATCTCCTTCGGAACCCTGGACTTGCCCTCATTTAAAGCACTTTGTTTCCTGGAGTTTCAATCTATTCCTTAAGTTGAGGAAGGATGGCTGGTTCCTTCTTCTCTTCCTTTCCTCTCCCATGTCCTCACCAAGTTCTTAGGGCTTCCAAACAAAGCCAGGAACAGTTCTACAGGCATGTCTTTCCCATTTCTTCTAGGGATGTCACCAGGGTTCAAGTCCTCGCTCGTCCGTGAAACCGACTGGGAGACCTTAGGCAAGTCACACTGTCTCAGCCTTAGGGGAAGGCCAAGGCGAACCTCCTCTGAACAAACCTGGCCACGAAAAACCCATGATAGGGTAGCCTTAGGGTTGCCATGAGTCAGAAACAACTTGAAGGCATACAACACAACACATGCTGTAAATGGAAGGGTTTCATTTTCCATGAAAAGTTGCGGAGAGGCGTTTTGTCAAGCCAAATTTTCCCAGATTTGCTGTTGAAACTCTTATTGCAAGGCCTGGTTCAACATCAGGCACACACAAACCCAAAACCAGAATGCCTTTGACAAGGTCTGCATGCACACTGCAGAAACAATCGGGTTCAACACCACTTTGACTGCCATGGCTGTGGAATTCTGGAATGTGTAGTTGTTGCGGCACCATTTCTGGTGGCGCAATAAACCACAGTTCCCACAATTCCATATCATTGAGCCATGACAGTGAAAGAGGTGTCAAGCCAAATGATTTCCACAGTGTGGCTGCCACCGATGTCCCGGTTTCTGCGTCTCCGCTTCTGCGCATTGTCCCTGCTGTTTTCTCTGTTTTCTGCCTTGCATCTTTCCCCCTTCACTTTTCGCTGCCAGACATCCCTTGGCTGATAAGTGAGCAATCTTTCCCTGAGCATCAGAGAAGAGTTCAAAAGAAGGAGAAGAAGGAGAAGAAAAGCCAATGCAGAAATCAATCCACTAAAGAGCTTTTTTTTTTTTATCTCTGTTGGACCAGTGCTTCCATGAAGGGGTCAGACGCCTGGGTCTCCTCCTCCATTTAATCAGATGCTTAGCAGCCCAAGCTCCTGCTGGCTGCTTTGCTTGAAGAATTATTCCCAGAAAGGCCCAGGAAGAAAGACAAAGTGGGTGTTGCAGAGTCATTTTGCACATTTATGAGTCAGCTGCCTGGAAGAAGGTGGGATCAGAGAGGGAGAGAAAGAATATCTGACTATATCCAAGGCCTTTATGACTTATGGCAACCCTCAAAGGGTTTTCCTTGGCACGTTCCTTCAGAGGGGGTTTGCTATTGCCATCCTACGAGGCTAAGAGAATGTGACTTGCCAAGTGGGATTCCATAGAATCATAGAATCGCTGAGTTGGAAGAGACTACAAGGGTCATCCAGTTGAATGTACTTCTGCCATGCAAGAACTCACAACCAAAGCACCCCCGACAGATGGCCAACAAGCCTCTGTTTAAAGACCTCCAAAGAAGGAGACTCCACCACTCTCCAAGGCAGCAGCATCTTCCACTGTCCAACAGTTCTTACTGTCAAGAGGTTCTTCCTAACGTTGAGCTGGAATCTCTTTTCCTAAAATTTGAATCCCTTACTCCATGTCCTATTTTCTGGAGCAACAGAAAACAAGCTTGCTCCATCCTCAACATGACACCCCTTCAGATACATAAAGAGGGCTATCATATCACCTCTTAACCTTCTCTTCTCCAGGCTAAACATACCCAGATCCTTATAGGACTTGATGGTTTACAGACCGTCCATCATTTTGATCGCCCTCCTCTGGGCACTTTCAAGCTTGTCCACATCCTACTTGAATTGTGGTGCCCAGACCTGGACACAATATTCCAGGTGAGGCCTGACCAAAGCATAGAATAGAGTGGTACTATGACTTCCCTCGATCCAGACTCTACACTCTTATTGATGCAGCCTGGGATCATATTGGGTTTTTTAGCTGCCGCATCACACCATTGGCTCATGTTCAGCTTGTCGTCTACTGAGACTCCTAGATCCCTTTTGCATGGACTGTTATCAAGGATGTATCACCTTCCCTCAATCTAGGGAGGACATAATTCTTATCAGAAGTCAACATTTTTCATTTTGCACACACTCCTTGCAACTCCACCCCGGTATGCATTCGTGTTTCTGAGTGGTTCCCATTCAGCCCCCTCAGCAATCCACCCTCCATCCTCCACGACGGGCGAAACCCTCCTCCGGCAGCAGCTCGGTGTTACGTTGTCGCTGATGTAACAACCTCCCCAGCGATGACATTATCAAGGATGGCATCCAAAGGAAGGCTGTAGGAGGCGAGTGGAAGGAGAGAAAGACATTTTTCTCCCCAGGAACAGATGGCTTCCCTTTTAGTATTGCAACACACTGCCAGTTAATTAATGCTCGCTGTAATTAAACTTTACACAAATTAGCTGTCGGCTATGCTAAAGGGAACCATTCCTCTCAAATGCCACCTTGAATCACAGAGTTGTGGGGAGAAAGAAAGGCCATTCCCCTAAAAAATAAGGGTCCTTAGAGGAAGAAGTTGGATGGACAGGGATAGGGAGGTATGGCATTAATTTGGTCATCAAGAATCGAGAGGCGGAAGCATATTATTCCAGCCTTGGACCATCTCCCCTGGTGGCCTACTTTGAAATGTTGGTCTTATGAAATGAAATCAATAATAATAATAATAATAATAATAATAGGTTTTAGGCTGGAATCGCAGCATCTCACATTGATGTAATGTCGATCGCAGCATCTCACATTGATGTAATGTCGATTCCTGCCATAGGACCTACTTTCCTCTTGCTACCAGCATCCATGGCCACACAAGCCTAGTTCCACTTATGGCAGCCCTATCATAAGGTGTTTTTGGCAAGGTTTCTTCAGAGGAGGTTTGCCATTGCCTTCCCTTGAAGCTGAGAGAGTGAGACTTGCCCCACATTGACCCAGTGGGTTTCCATAGCTGAGCAGGATTTTTGAACCTTGGTTTCCTGGAGTCCAGCATTTCATCACACTCTCCCTCGAGGTTTATCCCAAGGAGATTTCCCACTGCCTTCCTCAGGCTGAGAGGGTGTGACTTGCTCAAGGCGGGTTTCCAGGGATGAGCCAAGGATCCAAACCTTGATCTTTGGGATCTTAGTTCAACACTCAAATGGCTACGTCACACTGGCTTTCTATAGCCAGTTGCACAATGGGAAATACATCCTTCAAGACTACTCAAAAGGTCCCCATGGAGGTCCATCAGGATCATCTTGTCTTCATCTCTCCTGCTATAAGAACCTAGCCTCTGCCCTCATATTATTCCCTGAGATGCCTGAAAGAGAAGGGAGACTGTGATGTGTTTCCCTTTTAAAACTACACTTAGGCAAAATAATAATAATAATAATAATAATAATAATAATAATAATAATAGAGATATGTTTTAAAAATGAAGGGCTCAGATATAAGATGGGTGACACCTGGCGTGAATAGAGTCCACGCAAAAGAGATCTAGGAGTCCCAGTAGACCAGAAGCTGAACATGAACCAACAGTGTGATGCAGCAGCTAAAAAAGCCAATGTGACCCTAGGCTGCATCAATAGGAGCATAGCATCTAGATGGAGGGAAGTAATGGGACCACTCTGTTCTGCTTTGGTCAGGCCTCACTTGGATTATTGTGTTCAGTTTTGGGTACATTTCAAGAACGGTGTGGTCAAGCTGGAATGTGTCCAGAGGTCGGAGACCAAACTGGTGAAAGCCACCAAGCCCTATGGGGAGCAGCTTATGGAGCTGGGTGGGTTTAGCCTGGAGAAAAGAAGGTTTAAGGGGAAACATGACAGCTATGTTTAAATATTATGTCATATCGAGGATGGAGCAAGCTTGTTTTCTGCTGCTCCAGAGATTAGGACATGGAGCAATGGATTCAAACTACAGGGAAAGCGACTCCACTTCAACGTTAGGAAGAATGTCTTGAAGGTAAGAGGTGTTCAACAGTGGAAAACATTGCCTTGGAGGGTGGTGGAATCGCCTTCTTTGAAGGTTTATAAACAGAGGCTGTGTGGCAGAAGGGGGTTAGATGGATGATCCTTGGGATCCCTTCCAACACTAGGATTCTCGGTTTCTATGCATCGGTAGCACACACCACAATTGGAAGTGAGGAGGCTTTTGCAACCAAGGAATGGAGAAACCTGGGCATGGAGCTGAGAAATGCTTCAATTCCTTCTATTCCCTGAGCCTCGCCTGTGTGTTGCTCTCGACTCGGTGCTCAGATCTGAAAGCGCCTGCTCTCTTACCGAGCCGCTACAAACAGGCCTGTGAAGGCAATACCTGGAAAGAAAGCAGATGAAGCGAGGCACGAAAAAAAGGGAGAGAAAAATAAAACATTTTTTTAAAAAAAGAATCAGTCGTACAATTTCAATGGCCTTTAAAGGGTCCTTTCCCATCCGGAAACGAGATCCTTTAGAAAAACGAAACCGTTGCCAGTCAGCCGAGGGAACTGGAAAATCAAACAACGTCATTGTACATTTCTAGGTTTATTATTCTTGCTATTAGTATCAAAAGATTTGATGTTGGTTCGGTCTGGAATTTGACGGAAGGAAGGGGGAGAAATGCGGGAGTTAGTACCCAGCCTTCTGAGATGAGTCTGTGATGTGTGTGTTTTTTCTCCCCGCCTTTGGCACAGGCCTTTGATTCCGAAAATCACAATTAATGGCTTGTCGGGTGTGTGGATGGAGTTCTAAAGGAGCAAAACACCTTCCCCA